>NC_092038.1:88207544-88313492 GCF_003086295.3 Arachis hypogaea | reverse complement strand
AAATTAAAAAAATAAATAATTTATAGGTTTGTTGTTTACTTGATATTGCTGGACCTTATTTTATTTTTATTATTCAAATAAAAAAACATTTAATAATATCATTTAAAATTCAAAAATAAAAAATTTTATTTTTTTAAAATTTTTAATTTTTTTAAAAAATATTTTTTATTTTTTATTCACCGGATAATGCTACACCCAGATAGTTGACTTTTTTGTTGCACTTGTTCACAAATTAAGAATAAATTAATTTAAAAAATTAAAATTAAAATTTTTTATTTTTTGGATATTTTTCGAAATTCTTAAATTTTTACAATTAGAAAAAATATATTTTTAGTTTAAAAATAAAAAAATAATAAATTTTCAGATGTGTTGTTTATTAGATAGTGCTGGACTTTATTTTATTTTTATTATTTAAATAAAAAACATTTCATAAGATAATTTAAAAATTCAAAAATAAAAAATTTAGTTTTTTAAAATTTCTTATCTTTTAATAATATTTTTATTTTTTATTCACCGGATAATGCTACACCTAGACAGTTGACTTTTTTTGCTGCACTTGTTTAGAAATTAAGAATAAATTAATTTAAAAAATTTAGAATTTTTAATTTTTTAAAAAGATTTTTATTTTTTATTCACCGGATAATGCTACACCTAGACAGTTGACTTTTTTTGCTGCACATGTTTAGAAATTAAGAATAAATTAATTTAAAAAATTTAGAATTTTAATTTTTTTATTTTTTGGATATTTTTTGAATTTTTTAATTTTTACAATTAGAAAAAATATTTTTTATTTTAAAAATAAAAAAATAATAAATTTATAGGTTTGTTGTTTACTCGATATTGCTGGACTTTATTTTATTTTTATTATTTAAATAAAAAAATTTAATAATATAATTTAAAAATTAAAAATTAAAAATTTTATTTTTTTAAAATTTTTAATTTTTTAATAAATATTTTTTATTTTTTATTCACCGGATAATGCTACACCTAGATAGTTGACTTTTTTTTGCTGTACTTGTTCACAAATTAAGAATAAATTAATTTAAAAAATTAAAATTAAAATTTTTATTTTTTTGGATATTTTTCGAAATTCTTAATTTTTTACAATTAGAAAAAATATATTTTTAGTTTAAAAATAAAAAAATAATAAATTTACAGATCTGTTATTTATTAGATATTGTTGGACTTTATTTTATTTTTATTATTTAAATAAAAAACATTTCATAAGATAATTTAAAAATTCAAAAATAAAAAATTTAGTTTTTTAAAATTTTTTACCTTTTAAAAATATTTTTTATTTTTTTATTCACCAGATAATGCTACACCTAGACAGTTGACTTTTTTTGCTGCACTTGTTTAGAAATTAAGAATAAATTAATTTAAAAAATTTAGAATTTTTAATTTTTTTAAAAAGATTTTTTATTTTTTATTCACCGGATAATGCTACACCTAGACAGTTGACTTTTTTTGCTGCACTTGTTTAGAAATTAAGAATAAATTAATTTAAAAAAATTTAGAATTTTAATTGTTTTTATTTTTTGGATATTTTTTGAATTTTTAATTTTTTACAATTAGAAAAAAATATTTTTTATTTTAAAAATTAAAAAAATAATAAATTTATAGGTTTGTTGTTTACTCGATATTGCTAGACTTTATTTTATTTTTATTATTTAAATAAAAAAAATTTAATAATATAATTTAAAAGTTCAAAAATAAAAAATTTTATTTTTTTAAAATTTTTAATTTTTTAAAAATAATTTTTATTTTTTATTCACTGGATAATGCTACACCCAGATAGTTGACTTTTTTTTGCTGCACTTCTTCAGAAATTAAGAATAAATTAATTTAAAAAATTAAATTTAAATTTTTTTATTTTTTGGAAATTTTTGGAATTTCTTAATTTTTTACAATTAGAAAAAATATATTTTTAGTTTAAAAATAAAAAAATAATAAATTTACAGATCTGTTGTTTATTAGATATTGCTGGACTTTATTTTATTTTTATTATTTAAATAAAAAACATTTCATAAGATATTTTAAAAATTCAAAAATAAAAAATTTAGTTTTTTAAAATTTCTTATCTTTTAATAATATTTTTTATTTTTTTATTCACCAGATAATGCTACACCTAGACAGTTGACTTTTTTTGCTGCACTTGTTTAGAAATTAAGAATAAATTAATTTAAAAAATTAAATTTTAATTTTTTTATTTTTTGGATATTTTTGGAATTTTTTAATTTTTTACAATTAGAAAAAATATATTTTTATTTTAAAAATTAAAAAAATAATAAATTTATAGGTCTGTTGTTTACTTGATATTGCTGGACTTTATTTTATTTTTATTATTTAAATAAAAAAACATTTAATAATATAATTTAAAAATTAAAAATTAAAAATTTTATTTTTTAAAAATTTTTAATTTTTTTTAAAATATATTTTTTATTTTTTATTCACCGGATAATGATACACCCAGATAGTTGACTTTTTTTTGCTGCACTTGTTCACAAATTAAGAATAAATTAATTTAAAAAATTAAAATTAAAATTTTTTATTTTTTGGATATTTTTCGAAATTCTTAAATTTTTACAATTAGAAAAAATATATTTTTAGTTTAAAAATAAAAAAATAATAAATTTTCAGATGTGTTGTTTATTAGATAGTGCTGGACTTTATTTTATTTTTATTATTTAAATAAAAAACATTTCATAAGATAATTTAAAAATTCAAAAATAAAAAATTTAGTTTTTTAAAATTTCTTATATTTTAATAATATTTTTTATTTTTTTATTCACCGGATAATGCTACACCTAGACAGTTGACTTTTTTTGCTGCACTTGTTTAGAAATTAAGAATAAATTAATTTAAAAAATTTAGAATTTTTAATTTTTTTAAAAAGATTTTTTATTTTTTATTCACCGGATAATGCTACACCTAGACAGTTGACTTTTTTTGTTGCACATGTTTAGAAATTAAGAATAAATTAATTTAAAAAAATTTAGAATTTTAATTTTTTTATTTTTTGGATATTTTTTGAATTTTTTAATTTTTTACAATTAGAAAAAATATTTTTTATTTTAAAAATAAAAAATAATAAATTTATAGGTTTGTTGTTTACTCGATATTGCTGGACTTTATTTTATTTTTATTATTTAAATAAAAAAATTTAATAATATAATTTAAAAATTAAAAATTAAAAATTTTATTTTTTAAAATTTTTAATTTTTTTAATAAATATTTTTTATTTTTTATTCACCGGATAATGCTACACCTAGATAGTTGACTTTTTTTGCTGTACTTGTTCACAAATTAAGAATAAATTAATTTAAAAAATTAAAATTAAAATTTTTTATTTTTTGGATATTTTTCGAAATTCTTAATTTTTTACAATTAGAAAAAATATATTTTTAGTTTAAAAATAAAAAAATAATAAATTTACAGATCTGTTATTTATTAGATATTGTTGGACTTTATTTTATTTTTATTATTTAAATAAAAAACATTTCATAAGATAATTTAAAAATTCAAAAATATTAAATTTAGTTTTTTAAAATTTTTTACCTTTTAAAAATATTTTTTATTTTTTTATTCACCAGATAATGCTACACCAAGACAGTTGACTTTTTTTGCTGCACTTGTTTAGAAATTAAGAATAAATTAATTTAAAAAATTTAGAATTTTTAATTTTTTTAAAAAGATTTTTTATTTTTTATTCACCGGATAATGCTACACCTAGACAGTTGACTTTTTTTGCTGCACTTGTTTAGAAATTAAGAATAAATTAATTTAAAAAATTTAGAATTTTAATTGTTTTTATTTTTTGGATATTTTTTGAATTTTTAATTTTTTACAATTAGAAAAAAATATTTTTTATTTTAAAAATTAAAAAAATAATAAATTTATAGGTTTGTTGTTTACTCGATATTGCTGGACTTTATTTTATTTTTATTATTTAAATAAAAAAATTTAATAATATAATTTAAAAATTCAAAAATAAAAAATTTTATTTTTTTAAAATTTTTAATTTTTTAAAAATAATTTTTATTTTTTATTCACTGGATAATGCTACACCCAGATAGTTGACTTTTTTTGCTGCACTTCTTCAGAAATTAAGAATAAATTAATTTAAAAAATTAAATTTAAATTTTTTATTTTTTGGAAATTTTTGGAATTTCTTAATTTTTTACAATTAGAAAAAATATATTTTTAGTTTAAAATAAAAAAATAATAAATTTACAGATCTGTTGTTTATTAGATATTGCTGGACCTTATTTTATTTTTATTATTTAAATAAAAAACATTTCATAAGATATTTTAAAAATTCAAAAAATAAAAAAAATTAAAATATTAAATTTTTTAAATTAATTTATTCTTAATTTGTGAACAAGTACAGCCAAAAAAAGTCAACAGTCTGGGTGTAGCATTATACGGTGAATAAAAAAATAAAAAATATTTTTAAAAAATAAAAAATTTTAAAAAACTAAATTTTTTATTTTTGAATTTTTAAATTATATTATTAAATGTTTTTTATTTAAATAATAAAATTAAAATAAAGTCTAGCAATATATAATAAACAACAGATCTGTCAATTTATTATTTTTTAAAAATTTTTAAATTAAAAAATATCTTTCTCTAATTGTAAAAAAATTAAAAATTCCAAAAATATAAAAAAAATAAAAAAATATTAAAATATTAAATTTTTGAAATTAATTTATTTTTAATTTGTGAACAAGTGCAGCCAAAAAAAGTCAACAGTTTGGGTGAAGCGTTATCCGGTGAATAAAAAAATATAAAATATTTTTAAAAAATAAAAAATTTTAAAAAACTAAATTTTTTATTTTTGAATTTTTAAATTATATTGTTAAATGTTTTTTATTTAAATAATAAAATTAAAATAAAGTCTAGCAATATCTAATAAACAACAGATCTGTAAATATATTATTTTTTTTAAAATTTTTAAACTAAAAAATATCTTCCTCTAATTGTAAAAAAATAAAAAATTTCAAAAATATCCAAAAATAAAAAATATTAAAATATTAAATTTTTTAAATTAATTTATTCTTAGTTTCTGAACAAGTACAGCAAAAAAAGGTCAACAGTCTGGGTGTAGCATTATCCGGTGAATAAAAAATAAAAAATATTCTAAAAAAATTTAAAAAACTAAATTTTTTATTTTTGAATTTTAAATTATATTGTTAAATGTTTTTTATTTAAATAATAAAATTAAAATAAAGTCTAGCAATATATAATAAACAACAAATCTGTAAATTTTTTTTTTAAATTTTTGAACTAAAAAATATATTGCTCTAGTTGTAAAAAATAAACAATTCCAAAAATATCGAAAAAATAAAGAAAATTAGAATATTAAATTTTTCAAATTAATTTATTCTTAATTTGTAAACAAGTGCAGCAAAAAAAAGTCAACAGTCTGGGTGTAGCATTATCCGGTGAATGAAAAAACAGAAAATATTTTTAAAAAAATTGAAAATTTTAAAAAACTAAATTTTTTATTTTTGAATTTTAAAATTATATTATTAAATATTTTTTATTTAAATAATAAAATTAAAATAAAGTCTAGCAATATATAATAAACAACAGATCTGTAAATTTATTATTTTTTTAAAATTTTTAAATTAAAAAATATCTTTCTCTAATTGTAAAAAATAAAAAATTCCAAAAATATCCAAAAAATAAAAAATATGAAAATATTAAATTTTTGAAATTAATTTATTTTTAATTTGTGAACAAGTGCAGCAAAAAAAGTCAACAGTTTGGGTGAAGCATTATCCGGTGAATAAAAAAATAATAAATATTTTTAAAAAATAAAAAATTTTAAAAAACTAAATTTTTTTATTTTTGAATTTTTAAATTATATTTTTAAATGTTTTTTATTTAAATAATAAAATTAAAATAAAGTCTAGCAATATCTAATAAACAACAGATCTGTAAATTTATTATTTTTTTAAAATTTTTAAACTAAAAAATATCTTCCTCTAATTGTAAAAAAATAAAAAATTCCAAAAATATGCAAAAAATAAAAATATTAAAATATTAAATTTTTTAAATTAATTTATTCTTAATTTCTGAACAAGTACAGCAAAAAAAAGTCAACAGTCTGGGTGTAGCATTATCCGGTGAATAAAAAAATAAAAAATTTTTTAAAAAATTTTAAAAAATAAATTTTTTATTTTTGAATTTTTAAATTATATTATTAAATGTTTTTATTTAAATAATAAAATTAAAATAAAGTCTAGCAATATATAATAAACAACAGATCTGTAAATTTATTATTTTTTTAAAATTTTTAAATTAAAAAATATCTTTCTCTAATTGTAAAAAAATAAAAAATTCAAAAAATTTCAAAAAATAAAAAATATTAAAATATTAAACTTTTGAAATTAATTTATTTTTAATTTGTGAACAAGTGCAGCCAAAAAAAGTCAACAGTTTGGGTCAAGTATTATCCGGTGAATAAAAAAATAAAAAATATTTTAAAAAAATAAAAAACTTTAAAAAACTAAATTTTTTATTTTTGAATTTTTAAATTATATTGTTAAATGTTTTATATTTAAATAATAAAATTAAAATAAAGTCTAGCAATATCTAATAAACAACAGATCTGTAAATTTATTATTTTTTAAAAATTTTTAAACTAATAAATATCTTCCTCCAATTGTAAAAAAATAAAAAATTCCAAAAATATCCAAAAGATAAAAAATATTAAAATATTAAATTTTTGAAATTAATTTATTCTTAATTTGTGAACAAGTACAGCCAAAAAAAGTCAACAGTCTGGGTGTAGCATTATCCGGTGAATAAAAAAAATATTTTTAAAAAATAAAAAATTTTAAAAAACTAAATTTTTTATTTTTGAATTTTTAAATTATATTATTAAATGTTTTTTATTTAAATAATAAAATTAAAATAAAGTCTAGCAATATATAATAAACAACAGATCTGTAAATTTTTATTTTTTTAAAATTTTTAAACTAAAAAATATATTTCTCTAGTTGTAAAAAAATAAAAAATTCCAAAAATATCCAAAAAATAAAGAAAATTAAAATGTTAAATTTTTTAAATTAATTTATTCTTAATTTGTGAACAAGTGCAGTAAAAAAAAGTCAACAGTCTGGGTATAGCATTATCCGGTGGATAAAAAAATAAAAAATATTTTTAAAAAAAATTTTAAAAAACTAAATTTTTTATTTTTGAATTTTTAAATTATATTATTAAATGTTTTTTATTTAAATAATAAAATTAAAATAAAGTCTAGCAATATATAATAAACAACAGATCTGTAAATTTATTATTTTTTTAAAATTTTTAAACTAAAAAATATCTTTCTCTAATTGTAAAAAATAAAAAATTCCAAAAATATCCAAAAAACATATTAAAATATTAAATTTTTTAAATTAATTTATTCTTAATTTGTGAACAAGTGCAGTAAAAAAAAGTCAACAGTCTGGGTATAGCATTATCCGGTGAATAAAAAAATAAAAAATATTTTTAAAAAAATAAAAAATTTTAAAAAACTAAATTTTTTATTTTTTAATTTTTAAATTATATATTAAATGTTTTTTATTTAAATAATAAAATTAAAATAAAGTCTAGCAATATATAATAAACAACAGATCTGTAAATTTATTTTTTTTAAAAATTTTTGAACTAAAAAATATATTGCTCTAGTTGTAAAAAATAAAAAATTCCAAAAATATCCAAAAAATAAAAAATATTAAAATATTATATTTTTGAAATTAATTTATTCTTAATTTGTGAACAAGTGCAGCCAAAAAAAGTCAACAGTCTAGGTGTAACATTATGCAGTGAATAAAAAAATAAAAAATATTTTTAAAAAATAAAAAATTGTAAAAAACTAAATTTTTTATTGTTGAATTTTTAAATTATATTATTAAATGTTTTTTATTTAAATAATAAAAATAATATAAAGTCTAGCAATATATAATAAACAATAGATCTGTAAATTTATTATTTTTTTAAAATTTTTAAATTAAAAAAATATATTTCTCTAATTGTAAAAAAATAAAAAATTCCAAAAATATCCAAAATATAAAAAATATTCAAATATTAAATTTTTTAAATTAATTTATTCTTAATTTATGAACAAGTGCAGTAAAAAAAAGTCAACTCTGTGGGTGTAGCATTAGCCGGTGAATGAAAAAATAAAAAATATTTTTAAAAAAATTAAAAATTTTAAAAAACTAAGTTTTTTATTTTTGAAATTTTAAATTATATTATTAAATTTTTTTATTTAAATAATAAAAAAATAAAGTCCAGCAATATCTAGTGAACAACAGATCTGTAACTTTAATATTTTTTTCAATTTAAAACTAAAAAATTTTTTTTCTAGTTGTAAAAAAATAAAAATTCCAAAAATAACCAAAAAATTAAAAAATTAAATTTTTTATATTAATTTGTACTTAATTTGTGAACAAGTGTAGCAAAAGAAGTCAACTGTCTGTGTGTAGCATTATCCGGTGAATCAAAAAATAAAAAAAATATTTTAAAAAAATAAAAAATTTTAAAAAACTAAATTTTTTATTTTTGAATTTTTAAATTATATTATTAAATGTTTTTTATTTAAATAATAAAATTAAAATAAAGTCTAGCAATATATAATAAACAATAGATCTATAAATTTATTATTTTTTTAAAATTTTTAAATTTAAAAATATCTTTCTCTAATTGTAAAAAAAAAATAAAAAATTCCAAAAATATCAAAAAAATAAAAAATATTAAAATATTAAATTTTTGAAATTAATTTATTTTTAATTTGTGAACAAGTGCAGCCAAAAAAAGTCAACAGTTTGGGTGAAGTATTATCCGGTGAATAAAAAAATAAAAAATATTTTAAAAAAATAAAAAATTTTAAAAAACTAAATTTTTTATTTTTGAATTTTTAAATTATATTGTTAAATGTTTTTTATTTAAATAATAAAATTAAAATAAAGTCTAGCAATATCTAATAAACAAAAGATCTGTAAATTTATTATTTTTTTAAAATTTTTAAACTAAAAAATATATTTCTCTAGTTGTAAAAAAATAAAAATTCCAAAAATATCCTAAAATAAAGAAAATTAAAATGTTAAATTTTTTAAATTAATTTATTCTTAATTTGTGAACAAGTGCAGCAAAAAAAGTCAACTGTCTAGGTGTAGCATTATCCTGTGAATGAAAAAACAAAAAATATTTTTAAAAAAATTGAAAATTTTAATAAACTAAATTTTTTATTTTTGAATTTTTAAATTATATTATTAAATGTTTTTTATTTAAATAATAAAATTAAAATAAAGTCTGGCAATATATAATAAACAACAGATCTGTAAATTTATTATTTTTTTAATTTTTAACCTAAAAAAATATCTTTCTCTAATTGAAAAAAAATAAAAAATTCTAAAAATATCAAAAAAATAAAAAATATTAAAATATTAAATTTTTTAAATTAATTTCTTCTTAATTTATGAACAAGTGCAGTAAAAAAAAGTCAACAGTCTGCGTGTAGCATTATCCGGTGAATAAAAAAATAAAAAATATTTTTAAAAAATAAAAAATTTTAAAAAACTAAATTTTTTATTTTTGAATTTTTTAATTATATTATTAAATATTTTTTATTTAAATCATAAAATTAAAATAAAGTCTAGCAATATTTAATAAATAACAGATCTATAAATTTATTATTTTTTTTAATTTTTAAAGTAAAAAAATATATTTCTCTAGTTGTAAAAAAATAAGAAATTTCAAAAATATACAAAAAATAAAGAAAATTAAAATATTAAATTTTTTAAATTAATTTATTCTTTATTTGTGAACAAGTGCAGCAAAAAAAAAAGTCAACTGTCTGAGTGTAGCATTATCCGGTGAATCAAAAAATAAAAAAAATATTTTAAAAAAATAAAAAATTTTAAAAAACTAAATTTTTTATTTTTGAATTTTTAAATTATATTATTAAATGTTTTTTATTTAAATAATAAAATTAAAATAAAGTCTAGCAATATATAATAAACAACAGATCTGTAAATTTATTATTTTTTAAAATTTTTAAACTAAAAAAATATCTTTCTCTAATTGTAAAAAATAAAAAATTCCAAAAATATCCAAAAAACATATTAAAATATTAAATTTTTTAAATTAATTTATTCTTAATTTGTGAACAAGTGCAGTAAAAAAAAGTCAACAGTCTGGGTATAGCATTATCCGGTGAATAAAAAAATAAAAAATATTTTTAAAAAATAAAAAATTTTAAAAAACTAAATTTTTTATTTTTAATTTTTAAATTATATATTAAATGTTTTTTATTTAAATAATAAAATTAAAATAAAGTCTAGCAATATATAATAAACAACAGATCTGTAAATTTATTTTTTTTAAAAATTTTTGAACTAAAAAATATATTGCTCTAGTTGTAAAAAATAAAAAATTCCAAAAATATCCAAAAAATTAAAGAAAATTAAAATATTAAATTTTTTAAATTAATTTATTCTTAATTTGTGAACAAGTGCAGCAAAAAAAAGTCAACTGTCTGGGTGTAGCATTATCCGGTGAATGAAAAAACAAAAAATATTTTTAAAAATATTGAAAATTTTAAAAAACTAAATTTTATATTTTTGAATTTTTAAATTATATTGTTAAATGTTTTTTATTTAAATAATAAAATTAAAATAAAGTCTAGCAATATCTAATAAACAACAGATCTGTAAATTTATTATTTTTTTAAAATTTTTAAACTAAAAAATATCTTCCTCTAATTGTAAAAAAATAAAAATTCCAAAAATTTCCAAAAAATAAAAAATATTAAAATATTAAATTTTTTAAATTAATTTATTCTTAATTTCTGAACAAGTACAGCAAAAAAAAAGTCAACAGTCTGGGTGTAGCATTATCCGGTGAATAAAAAAATAAAAAATATTTTAAAAAAATTTGAAAAAACTAAATTTTTTATTTTTGAATTTTTAAATTATATTATTAAATGTTTTTTATTTAAATAATAAAATTAAAATAAAGTCTAGCAATATATAATAAACAACAGATCTGTAAATTTATTTTTTTTTTAATTTTTGAACTAAAAAATATATTCCTCTAATTGTAAAAAAATAAAAAAATCCAAAAATATCCAAAAAATAAAAAATATTAAAATATTAAATTTTTTAAATTAATTTATTCTTAATTTGTGAACAAGTGCAGCAAAAAAAGTCAACAGTCTGGGTGTAGCATTATCCGGAGAATAAAAAAGTAAAAATATTTTTAAAAAAATAAAGAATTTTAAAAAACTAAATTTTTTATTTTTGGATTTTTAAATTATATTATTAAATGTTTTTTATTTAAATAATAAAATTAAAATAAAGTCTAGCAATATATAATAAACAATAGATCTCTAAATTTATTATTTTTTTAAAATTTTTAAACTAAAAAAATATCTTTCTCTAATTGTAAAAAAATAAAAAATTCCAAAAATATCCAAAACATAAAAAATATTAAAATATTAAATTTTTGAAATTAATTTAATCTTAATTTGTGAACAAGTGTAGCAAAAAAAAGTCAACAGTCTGGGTGTAGCATTATCCAGTGAATAAAAAAATAAAAAGTATTTTTAAAAAATAAAAAATTTTAAAAAACTAAATTTTTTATTTTTGAATTTTTAAATTATATTCTTAAATGTTTTTTATTTAAATAATAAAATTAAAATAAATTCTAGCAATATATAATAAACAACATATCTGTAAATTTATTATTTTTTAAAATTTTTAAACTAAAAAATATCTTTCTCTAATTGTAAAAAAATAAAAAATTCCAAAAATATCCAAAAAATAAAAAATATTAAAATATTAAATTTTTTAAATTAATTTATTTTTAATTTGTGAACAAGTGTAGTAAAAAAATTCAACAGTCTGGGTGTAGCATTATCCGGTGAATAAAAAAATCAAAAATATTTTTCAAAAAATAAAAAATTTTAAAAAATTAAATTTTTTATTTTTGAATTTTTAATTATATTATTAAATGTTTTTTATTTAAATAATAAAACTAAAATAAAGTCTAGCAATATATAATAAACAATAGATCTGTAAATTTATTATTTTTTAAAAATTTTTAAATTAAAAAATATCTTTCTCTTATTGTAAAAAAATAAAAAATTCCAAAAATATCCAAAAAATAAA
This sequence comes from Arachis hypogaea, assembly GCF_003086295.3. Taxonomy (NCBI): domain Eukaryota; kingdom Viridiplantae; phylum Streptophyta; class Magnoliopsida; order Fabales; family Fabaceae; genus Arachis; species Arachis hypogaea. The sequence goes on along the minus strand of NC_092038.1, from coordinate 88,301,325 downwards.
AATATTAAATTTTTGAAATTAATTTATTCTTAATTTGTGAACAAGTGCAGCCAAAAAAAGTCAACAGTCTGTGTGTAGCATTATCTGGTGAATAAAAAAATAAAAAATATTTTTAAAAAATAAAAAATTTTAAAAAACTAAATTTTTTATTTTGAATTTTTAAATTATATTATTAAATATTTTTTATTTAAATAATAAAATTAAAATAAAGTCTAGCAATATATAATAAACAACAGATCTATAAATTTATTATTTTTTTAAAATTTTTAAACTAAAAAAATATATTTCTCTATTTGTAAAAAAATAAAAAATTCCAAAAATATCCAAAAATAAAGAAAATTAAAATATTAAATTTTTTAAATTATATTATTCTTAATTTATGAACAAGTGCAGCAAAAAAAGTCAACTGTGTGGGTGTAGCATTATCCGGTGAATAAAAAAATAAAAAATATTTTAAAAAATTAAAAATTTTAAAAAACTAAATTTTTTATTTTTGAATTTTTAAATTATATTATTAAATATTTTTTATTTAAATAATAAAAAAAAAGTCTAGTAATATCTAGTGAACAACAGATCTGTAACTTTATTTTTTTTCAATTTTAAACTAAAAAATTTTTTTTCTAGTTGTAAAAAAAATTCCAAAAATAACCAAAAAAATAAAAAAATTAAATTTTTTATATTAATTTATTCTTAATTTGTGAACAAGTGTAGCAAAAGAAGTTAACTGTCTCGGTGTAGCATTATCCGGTGAATATAAAAATAAAAAATATTTAAAAAAAATAAAAAATTTTAAAAAACTAAATTTTTATTTTTGAATTTTTAAATTATATTGTTAAATGTTTTTTATTTAAATAATAAAATTAAAATAAAGTCTAGCAATATCTAATAAACAACAGATCTGTAAATTTATTATTTTTTAAAAATTTTTAAACTAAAAAATATCTTCCTCTAATTGTAAAAAAATAAAAAATTCTAAAAATATCCAAAAAATAAAAAATATTAAAATATTAAATTTTTGAAATTAATTTATTCTTAATTTGTGAACAAGTGCAGCCAAAAAAAGTCAACAGTCTACATGTAGCATTATCCGGTGAATAAAAAAATAAAAAATATTTTAAAAAAAATAAAAATGTAATACTCGGTTAATTAACGGCTAATTAACCCATAAATGAGAATTTATTCTAGAAAGTCCAAAATGTGATTTTTGTGGCTAAATGTGATAGAGGAGATTGAGACGAGAATTTCGGTACCAATTTTATAGAATTCGGACCAAGATTGGACTGAACGGGCCAAATCGGGCCAACCGAACCTAAAGTGGGCCCTTGGCCCAACTAAACTAAACCAAAACCCTAGTTTTCAGCACTCTCTCTCCTCACATAACACTCTTACACGCTGAAATTGGAGGCACAAGGGGGGAAGAACACTCTCTCTAGTTCTTTCTCTCTCTTGATCTTCAAACCACCATAACTTTTGACCTAGAGCTCCGATTGCCGCACCGTTGGCGGCCACGCGTTCACCGCGGAGAGCTCTACAAAACCCATACAATTAATCTTAAGGTAAGTCACGTTTTGCTCTTTGAATTTCTAGCCTTGATTTCGAGTTTCATGAGCAAAAATGTTGAGATTTTGGGCTTTTTGATGTTATAAGACCCAACTCTCTTGAAGGAGAAGGTTAATCTTGTCTCCTTGGACCTTGGGTGTGGTAAGATTCTCAACCCTAGTGTAATTTGTGGTTCTATGATGTTTGGGTTTTGAGATGTTGTGTATGGGTATGATGATTGTGGCTTAGGTTGTGTATGTGTGAATATTGGAGCTTGATTGGTGACATTAAAAAGCTTGAAAAGGGTTTGGTGGTGAAAAATCTGTTCTTGGAGGTGTTGAGGCCTTGAGAGCTTGTGGATAAGTGATTTGGAAGTGCTCCGGTTGAGCTTGGGAAATCGGCTAAGGTATGGTTTCGGTTTCCCGTATCTAATATGTAATGTGGTAGGAAATACTTAAGCTAGAGGCCCTAAGATAGGCATTGAATTGTTGGTGTTGTTGAATGGTTGATATATATAATGTGGTCATATATGTGATGATGATTATTGATGCCTTGATGGTATGATGTATGAGAAATATGCATGTTGTGATATATGCTTGATGATTGGTTGTGGTTGAATTGTGGGTTGAACCATGTTAATGGTGAGTATGACATTGATTGTGTACAATGATGATTTATTGGAATTGGTGTTTGATGATTGGATTTTTGACGGTATAGAATTTCACAAATGGATTCTCGTTGCAAGTATAGTTTCCAAACCAATCAAAAATCCTTTCATACAAAAAATTGTTTGTCACAAGTAACAAACCCCTAATTTTATAAACCGAAGTATTCAAACCTCGGGTCGTTCTCCCTACGAATTACAATAAAGTGCCTTGTTATTGGTTAGAAATGTGTTTGGGGTTTTGGATAAGAAGCATGAAAAGTAAATGGCAATGAAAATAAACTAACAACTATAAAAGGCTCTTGGCAAGGTATGAAAATTAGAAGTCCTATCCTAGTTATCCTTCTAAGTTGTGATGAGAATTGTTCATTGCTACCACTTAGTTAACCCTTACTAAATAAAGAAAAGTCAAGTGGATGAATTGACTTGAGCCACAAGTCCTAGCCAACTCCCAAGGAAAGACTAGCTTTAGTGCACTCCAAACCAATTAGCAATCTCTCCAATTACCAATCAACAAAGGAATTAAATAACTCAAGTGTCACTAATTACTCTACCTAGGCCAAGAGGAACAAAATCTATACTATATCTAAAAGAGGCATTTCAACAAACACATAAAAGGCAATAAAAGCAAACAACATAAATTGCAAGAATTAAAGAGAGATCTAACTACAAAGGCAAGAAATCAACAATAGAAAAGCAAAGAAGAACAATTATTATGAATTACCTCTTATTAAATTGAAAGAAAATGGAAGGAACAATAGTAGATCTACAACAAAGTGTAAGAACAACATAAAGGAAATTACAATAAAAGAATGGAAGAAGAATGAATGTAACAACAAGGAATTGAGAAGATAGAAGTAGAAGAAGATGAATTAAAATCTAGATCTAAGAACTAAACCTAATCCTAATCCTAATCCTAGAGAGAAGTGAGAGCTTCTCTCTCTAGAAACTACTTCTAAAACTAAACTATCAAACAAATGGTAACTAACATCTAAAGTATGAGAGTATGTTCAATCCCCCTTCAATCCTTGGCTTAAATAGCATCAGAAATGAGTTGGATTGGGCCCACAAGGCTTCTAAAATTGCTGGCCACGTGTTGCATTAAGTGGGTCATGTGCCACCATCGGCGCGTCTGAGTACCGTGCGCGTGCGCGCCCCTATGCGCGATGCAACTGATGACAAGTCATCTTAGCCTAGTTTTACTAGTCTTTTTCTTTGATTCCAATAAGTTTTATGCACTTTCTTGCACTATAAGTTAGTAATTTGGATTGGAAGTGCATGGTTTCTTTGAATCAATCAACCACCCTTTAATTGATACAAAATCATGAGGTTTAAGCTAAATTTAATTGATAATTAATTGATTTATAAACCTTGTGAATTTTGTGATACTTTGATTGGTTGTTTTGATTACTTGTAGGTGAAGAAAAGAAAAAAAATAAGGGAAGCGTGGCCTAAGGAAGGAAAAAGCGTGGCCCATGACCATTTGTTCCTTGGCATCATGAACTGACATGCATTAATGCTTATGCATGCATCATGGCATTACATGAATGAACGTTCATCAAGAAATGACGGCCAAAAATCAAGAAGCCTCCATCAAGAACATGGAAAGACAAATAGGCCAGCTCTCTAAACACTTTGCAACAGAAAGGCCATCAAGTTCCCTGCCAAGTGACACAATTCCAAATCCTAAGGAAGAGTGCAAAGCGATACAGTTAAGAAGTGGGAGAACATTGACAAGCAACAATAACACTGCAAGGAAACAAGTGGAGAGCAGCAAAAAGCCAACAGATACAGAGGAAGCCAATGATCAAGATATGGTGCCAAACAAGAACACAGAGAACCCCAAAAGAAAAGAAGATCAGCCAATCAAAATACATGAGGGAGAGAAAGAAGAACAGAAAAAGGAGAAGAACCTCATCTCTCCACTGCCATATCCACATAGGTTCAACCAAGAAACCAAAGATCAACACTTCCGCAAATTCCTGGAAACTTTCAAGAAGCTGGAAATCAACATTCCCCTGGCTGAAGCATTGGAACAGATGCCCTTATATGCCAAGTTCTTGAAGGAACTCATCAACAAGAAAAGAAGCTGGCTGGAGAAGGAGACTGTACTTCTCACTGAAGAATGTAGTGCACTCATCAGAAAAGGACTCCCTCCCAAATTGGAAGATCCAGGGAGTTTCTTCCTACCTTGCACCATTGGAAGTCTATTTATCAACAAGGGGATGTGTGATTTAGGAGCAAGCATAAATCTGATTCCATCCTCTTTAGTGAAAAAGCTTGGCATAGAGAAGGTGAAACCAATACAGATGTCATTAGAATTGGTGGATCAGTCAATAGTACATCCCAGGGGTGTGATTGAAAACCTTCTAGTCAGGGTAGACAAATTCATATATCCTGCGGACTTTGTGGTTTTAGATTCAGATACGGATGAAAGTGATTCCATCATACTTGGGAGACCTTTCTTGGCCACTGCTAGGGCTATCATAGATGTAGAGCAAGGAGAATTAACTCTTAGGATGCATGAGGAAAGCACTATCCTGAAAGTGTTTCCAGAACCACAAATTAGTGAAGAGGGAAGCAAGGTAGTCAGTAACTGTTTTCCAAGGCAAGCAACCAACAACACAAGGGAGCAGAAGAATGAGCATGAGCAAAGAGGAGAAGGAATTCAAAAAGGAATCAGGATGATAAACAAGAAGGAAGGTACCACAACCAAAGCTACTGTCAAGAAAGAAAGACTAACAAGAAAGAGAAAGAAAAACAAGAAGGCTTACAAAGGGTGGAAGAATAAGAAGATCCCAACTGAAGGGTTCTCTAAGGATGACAAGGTACAATTAGTATACCAACAGCAAGAAGCACAAGATTACTACACAGTGAACAAAGTGCTTTCCCTTGAGCATATTGAAATTGAGCATAATGGCACACAGAGAAGATTTACAGTGAGGGGGGATAAGCTGCGCCATTTCAGTCATCAACCACCCTAAGGGGACCAATGTCAAGCTAGTGACATTAAAAGAGCGCTTGTTGGGAGGCAACCCAACATGAGGTAGTTTTCTTTTCATAGGTTTTTCAATAAAAAGGTTGAATAATTGGTATGTATCGCAAGGAGCTAAGTTTGGTGTTCCACACCAAAACAAATTAAGAGAGAATGAAGCATTATAAGTTTAGTGTTCCACCAAAAATTTGATCTAAAAATACGTTCTCACTTTCTGCCTAATGCTAGCTCCAAGCAATAGACAAATCATTCAACCATTTAATTACTTTCTAGTTTTTAGTTTTTCTGCCTTTGGCAAAGATAGGAGAATTTTGCATATGGTTACTTTGATGCATAAAAAGCATGGCAAGGGACTAAGTTTGGTGTTCCCACACCAAATTAAATCCAAAAGCCACATTCAATTCATGCATACTAACCAGTCACCTAAGGGTTTGAGAAGCAAGCAACTTTTGAGAATTGTGCAGGGAACTAACAACCATTTGAAGATATTATGCATCATAACTCAAAAGGAGCACAACAGAAGGAAGGACAAGAGGACTGCAAACCAATAGGTTGTATCTATACTTAACTCTTGCTGTTGAGAAATGTTTTGACTTATGTCTTGCTAAAGTGTTCATTTAGTACAAGTAGAATCACTCTTTGCAACAAGTAAGCTAGTCTAAGTGTGTGCTTGTGTGTTTACTTTCACTTAACTAAATGCATGCTTTGTCCCCTGCATCTTTAATTCAATAAAAAGAAATGTTTGAAACATGAAGTAAGATGGTTCATTGCTAGCTAGAAGTCAAATAATAGTAAGTGGTGGCATGTATGTGTGATTGTATGGTAGCTCACTTTTAGTGAATAAAAGAACTAGACTGTTCTCCTTTTAAGTAGAAAGTAGCTCATTGTCTATGAATCTCAAAAAATAAAAGTCCATTGGTTGAAAAGAAAAACAAGTAGGAATGAGAAAAGCCAAAAGTGGCAGCAAGAAAAATAAAAAGAAGAAAGAATAAAGCTAGACACCAATAGCTTGAACCTTAGAATATATGCCTGTGGTGTTTTTGTACTAGGATCTGCTTGGATTATTAAGTTCTTTGGAGTGCATCAACACTTGGTAACTTGGGTTAACTAACCCGGGATTATCAACTGAAAGTCCACTATCAAGAGCAACCTAACTACAAGGCATTTAGTAACCCAAAGAGGTGCTGGGCATCAATGTTCTAAGAAGGATTGTGAGCCAAGTGTCTATAGTGAATAATGTGTCAAGCATAAATAAAGAAAAAAAAAGAGCTTGCTACACATGACACTGAACTAAAGCTTATAGAAAAAAATAGTAACCAAGGACAAAGGAATAATGAGAGGTCATAGCAGTGTGTTGCTTGATGCTTGGAGGAGACTTTCTAGGCCTAAATGTCAATAAGAAGTGAGTAGCCACATATCTGCATAAAACCCCATGAGCTACCAATAATACTCTGCTAGCATAAACATCCTCTTCTATTTCATTATTTCTTCTTAATAAATTCAATACTTGCTTGAGGACAAGCAAGCTTTAAGTTTGGTGTTGTGATGACAGGTCATCTTAGCCTAGTTTCACTAGTCTTTTTCCTTTGTTTTCAATAGGTTTTATGCACTTTCTTGAGCCATAAGTAAGCCATTTGGGTAGTATTTCATGTGTACTTGGATTCATTCAACCATCCTTTAAATTGACACAAAATCATGAGGTTTAAGCTAAAATTAATTGGTTTTTAAATGAATTTTAAGCTTTATGAATTTTGTGATACTTTGATTGGTTGTTTTGATTACTTGTAGGTGAAGAAAAAAAAGAAGCAAGGGAAGCGTGGCCTAAGGAAGGAAAAAGCGTGGCCCATGACCATTTGTTCCTTGGCATCATGAACTGACATGCATTAATGCTTATGCATGCATGCATTTAACTATGGCCGAATGAAAGCATGCATTTAATGATTTTTCAACGTTAATGCAATTGGCTTTATTAATTAAAACATAATGAATGCATGCTTGAAATATTTAATTAGTAAAGCTAATGAAAGCATGCATTTCATTTTAATGCCGTTAAGACAAATTGGCCAATGCATTAACAACTAATTAACAAAGCCAATGATGCATGCATTATTAAGTTTTCTTTGCCAAAGGCATTAAAGCATGCAAAGCCAAAGCCAATGCAACGTTTGCGCCAACGTTTGACCTCAAACGTTGAGGCAAACGTTGGCGCCTAAAAGAAGAAAGATAGAGCTTCTGGGCAGCGACGTTTGAGCCAACGTTTGACCTCAAACGTGAGGTCAAACGTTGGCTACATTTTGGCAAAAAGGAGCATGGAAGAACACCCCTGATTGATGAGCTAATTGAGCCACGTTTGCGCCAACGTTTGACCTCAAACGTTGGGCCAAACGTTGGCCAAAAAGAAGGCATGGGGAGATCCACGTTTGAGCTCACGTTTGACCTCAAACGTTGAGCCAAACGTGGATGACAGCATTTTGGGCCTCTGCATAATTGTTCACACGGCAACGTTTGAGTCAACGTTTGACCTCAAACGTTGGCTCAAACGTGAAAGCTACATGGCCCAGTTCACAAGTGGATTTCTTCCCAACACCAAGAGCAATCAACGGAGGCTACTATGAACCCAATTCCATCAAGGCCAAGGCCCAATTCAAGGCTTGAAGATCATTAGAAGAAAGTGTATAAATAGATTAGAATTTAAGTTTTCAGGGAGCTTTTGATTTTGGAATTTGTGCTAAGGAACTTTTGGGAGAGATCACTTGATATTTGAGAGAGTTTCCGGAAGGAGAATTGAATTCTCTTCCTCTGGGTGTTATTGTTTTCTATTCTGCAAAGCTTTATTTGAGTCTTGAGTGTGAAGAATTGAGGAATTTCTGTCTCAATCTCCATTTAAGATCTCTTGGATTTCTCTGCTGCATAATTGAATTGAATCCCAATTCCTTTACTGCTTCCTCTTTAATTTCTTGTTAATTACTTTGTGAGTTTGGATCTGGGAAGGCAATTGAGATCTAGACTTTGCTATCTAGTCTCTGGAGTCCTGAGATCCCATTTTCCTTTTGGTTCTTCTGTGAACCCGTATTGCAATTTAATTTTCCTTACTTAAACTCTGAAATCCCAGTCCTCAAATCCCTTTTACATTCAAGCAGTTTATATTTCTTGCAATTTAAGTTACTGCAATTTACATTTCTATGCAATTTAAGTTTCCGTCATTTAATTCCTTGTTCTTTAAGATTCAGTTCTTTTTCTTTTTGTTCCCTTTAATTTCCTGCAAATCACCCACTCCCCTTTACATTCTATGCAATTTATATTCTGTCAACACAAATTCACACAATCAACACTTGTTTGCTTGACTAATTCAACCACTAAACTAAAATTGTTCAATCCTTCAATCCCTGTGGGATCGACCTCACTCCCGTGAGTTTTATTACTTGATGCGACCCGGTGCACTTGCCGGTGAGTTTTGTGTCGGATCGTTTTCCGCACATCAATGCCTGTGGTGTCTTTGTACTAGGATCTGCTTGGATTATTAAGTTCTTTGGAGTGCATCAACACTTGGTAACTTGGGTTAACTAACCCGGGATTATCAACTGAAAGTCCACTATCAAGAGCAACCTAACTACAAGGCATTTAGTAACCCAAAGAGGTGCTGGGCATCAATGTTCTAAGAAGGAATGTGAGCCAAGTGTCTATAGTGAATAATGTGTCAAGCATAAATAAAGAAAAAAGCTTGCTACACATGACACTGAACTAAAGCTTATAAAAAAAATATAGTAACCAAGGACAAAGGAATAATGAGAGGTCATAGCAGTGTGTTGCTTGATGCTTGGAGGAGACTTTTTAGGCCTAAATGTCAATAAGAAGTGAGTAGCTACATATCTGCATAAAACCCCATGAGCTACCAATAATACTCTGCTAGCATAAACATCCTCTTCCATTTCATTCTTTTTCTCAATAAATTCTTTTCTTGCTTGGGGACAAGCAAGCTTTAAGTTTGGTGTTGTGATGACAAGTCATCTTAGCCTAGTTTTACTAGTCTTTTTCTTTGATTCCAATAAGTTTTATGCACTTTCTTGCACTATAAGTTAGTAATTTGGATTGGAAGTGCATGGTTTCTTTGAATCAATCAACCACCCTTTAATTGATACAAAATCATGAGGTTTAAGCTAAATTTAATTGATAATTAATTGATTTATAAACCTTGTGAATTTTGTGATACTTTGATTGGTTGTTTTGATTACTTGTAGGTGAAGAAAAGAAAAAAAATAAGGGAAGCGTGGCCTAAGGAAGGAAAAAGCGTGGCCCATGACCATTTGTTCCTTGGCATCATGAACTGACATGCATTAATGCTTATGCATGCATCATGGCATTACATGAATGAACGTTCAAGTTCATTAATTAGCATTGCTAATAAAAATTAATGCATGTATAAAGCATTTGATCATTAAAGAATGAATGCTACGTTAATACATTGGCATTAATTAATAAAGCCAATAAAAGCATGCAATATTAAAGTCAAATTGGCTAAAGAACATATCAAGCCCTTTCAACGTTAATGCAGTTGGCTTTATTAATTAATTAACGAATACATGCATGATTTTTAATTGCCAATGAACAAATGAATGAATATTAGCATTCATTGGCATAGCACATGCACCAGGGGAGGCCAACGTTTGCGACCAAGTTTGCCTCAAACTTGGAGGCAAACGTTGGCATGGCATATGCACCAGGGGAAGGCAACGTTTGCGCCAACGTTTGACCTCAAACGTTGAGGCAAACATTGGCACCTAAGAGAAGGCAGATTGAGCTTTTGGCAGTGACGTTTGAGCCAACGTTTGACCTCAAACGTTGGGTCAAAAGTTGGCTACATTTTGGCAAGGAAGAGCATGGCAAAGCATCCCTGATTGATGAGCTAATTGATCCACGTTTGCGCCAACGTTTGACCTCAAACGTTGGGCCAAACGTTGGCCAAAAAGAAGGCATGAGGGATCCACGTTTGAGCTCACGTTTGACCTCAAACGTTGAGCCAAACGTGGATGACAGCAAAGTGAGGCCTGCTGCATAATTTCACACGGCAACATTTGAGTCAACGTTTGACCTCAAACGTTGGCTCAAACGTGAAAGCTACATGGCCCGGTTCAAGAATTGATTTCTTCCCAACACCAAGAGCAAGCAACAGAGGCCTGATTCAACCCAATTCCATCAAGGCCAAGGGCCCAATTCAAGGCTTGAAGATCATTTGAAGAAAGTGTATAAATAGCTTAGAATTTAAGTTTTCGGGGAGCTTTTTCCTTTTAGAGTTTTCTTTTAGAATTTTCATAGTGCTTACGGAGGAGAGCTCACTTTGCATTTTCTAGTAGTTGCGAAAGAGAGTTTTTGGGAGGAGAATTGAATTCTCTTCCTCTGGGTTTTATTGTTTTCTTTTCTGCAAAGCTTTATTTGAGTCTTGGGTGTGAAGAATTGAGGAATTTCTATCTCAATCTCCATTTAAGATCTCTTTGAGTTCTCTGCTGCATAATTGAGTTGAATCCCAATTCCTTTACTGCTTCCACTTTAATTTCTTGTTAATTGCTTTGTGAGTTTAGATCTGGGAAGGCAATTGAGATCTAGACTTTGCTATCTAGTCTCTGTAGTCCTGAGATCCCATTTTCCTTTTGGTTCTTCTGTGAACCCTTGTTGCAATTTAATTTCCCTTGTTTGAATTCTGAAATCCCAGTCCTCAAATCCCTTTTCCATTCAAGCAATTTATATTTCTTGCACTTTAAGTTACTGCAATTTACATTTCTTGCACTTTAAGTTTCAGTCATTTAATTTCTTGTTCTTTAAGATTCAGCTCTTTTATTTTTTTATTCCCTTTAATTTCCTGCAAATCACCCACTCCCTTTTACATTTTCTGCAATTTAATTCCTGTCAACACAATTTCACACAATCACACTTGTTTGCTTGACTAATTCAACCACTCAACTAAAGTTGCTCAATCCTTCAATCCCTGTGGGATCGACCTCACTCATGTGAGTTATTATTACTTGATGCGACCCGGTACACTTGCTGGTGAGTTTTGTGTCGGATCGTTTTCCGCACATCAGCAACTATGGCAAATCTTATATCGTTTCGAAGCCCCAGATGTTAGCTTTCCAACCCAACTGAAACCGCATCATTTGGACCTCTGTAGCTCAAGTTATGGTCGTTTAAGTGCGAAGAGGTCGGCTTGACAGCTTTCCGGTTCTTTCATTTCTTCATGAGTTCTCCAACTTTTCATGCTTCTTTCTTCATTCCCTTGATCCAATCTTTGCCTCCTAAACCTTAAATAACTTAACAAACATATCAAGGCATCTAATGGAATCAAGGTGAATTAGATTTAGCTATTTTAAGTCCTAAAAAGCATGTTTTCACTCTTAAGCACAATTAAGGGAGAAGTTATAAAACCATGCTATTTCATTGAATAAATGTGGGTAAAAGGTCATAAAATCCCTTAAATCAAGCACAAGATAAACCCTACAAATGGGGTTTATCAATCTCCCCACACTTAAACCAAGCATGTCCTCATGCTAAAACCAAGAATGAAGTAAGGGTATGGCATTTATTCAATGGAAACTAACTAAATGCAATCTACCTATATGCAACTATCTAAATGAATGCAATTGCTTGGTCAAAATAAATCAATTCCCAAGAAGCATATATGCACAAGGGCTAAGGACTAGCAAGTCTAATCCACAATTGAATTGAGTTATTAAATATTTTTACAAACTTGCATGAAAGGAGACGATCATAGGTGGAGACATGTAATTGAGCATCAAACCCTCACCGATAGTGTTTGCACTCTATTCGCTCAAGTGTTTAGGGTCGATTCTCTCAATTCTCTCCTAATCATGCTTTCTAAGATTTGTTTTTCTTCTAACAATCAACAAATATTTCATGCATGCATACATATATCATGAGGTCTTTTCATAGGTTGTAATGGGGCTAGGGTCAAGGTAGGATGCATATTTGGTTAAGTGAGCTTGGAATTTGAATCTTTGATAAGCTTAAACTTCCTCACTTTTTCACATACTCATGTATTCCTTTTTAATTTCACAACACCTATGCATTGATTTTATTGAGCTTGCTTTGGGGCATTTTGTCCCCTTTTTATTACTTTCTTTTTCTTCTTTTTCTTTCTTTTTCTATTTTTTTCTTTTTCTTTTCCATATTATTTTTCTTTTTTTTTTCTTTTCTTTTTTTTTCTTTTGTTTTTCTCATTTTTTTCTTTCTTTATACAAGAGCATCAATGTATAAGGTCTATATATTTGATCAATACATGAGCATGTACCCAATTCCCAATATTTTCAATAAAAATACAAAACTATCCTTTTATTCACCCAATGTCCCAAGATTCCCACACTTGAATGATACTCACACACACTTGCCTAAGCTAGTCAAAGATCCAAATTAAGGACATTTATTGTTTTCCGCTTTAGGCTTGTAATGTGCTAAAATTAAAGAACAAGTGGGTTAAGCGTAGGCTCAAAGTTGGCTAACAAAGGAATATAAAAGGTTGGCTATTTGGATAAGTGAGCTAATGAAATGATGGCCTCAATCATACAAATGAATGAATACACAAAATAATGGACATAAAGAATCAAACAAATCAAAGATTACATTCATAGAAAGAGAATAATGCACACAAGAAGGAAAATAAGTGGTTATAGGATGTAACCACACCATTAGGCTCAAATCTCACTTGCTTGTGTTCTTAGCTCAAAAATATGATCCACAATATATATATTTCAAGCAAGTTCTATGAAGAGTTTTCACTCAAATCAATTGAGGTGCCTTATAGATAGAAATCCTGAAAATTTTCATTATTTTGACTAAGCTTATTGTGTATATATATGCAAAAAAATAAGAAAATGCAACAAAAATCCTAAAAACCTAAAATGAAATGCAAAAGTGTTGAGATTAGAAATTTGTCACCCAAAATCGCCGACCGGTCAGACGACCTCCCCACACTTAAAAGTTTGCACCGTCCTCGGTGCACTCAAGGGAGAGCAAGGTGGATGTGTTACTACAATTGATGAGCTCCATCAAAAGATTGTGCGGATGACTTGTTTGTTGCCCCATTTAAAGCTATTCATTTCTCCCTTCTTGGTGGCCAACCTAAAAGGATAGAAAAGGAAAGGAATATTAAGCCTATGACAAAGAGATCAAAGCAAATAGAACATAAGCGGGGGTTAATGCCAAGTAGGAGTATGGTTCTCTACTACATGGTAGCTACAACATGTAGAGGAGGAAACAATAAGAGAAAATGGCATATCAATGATACTTGATGCAAGAGTAAGGTCAAAGCATGAAGAGCATGATGAGCATCAAGTTCGAACAAGAGAGAGTGGGCCATGAAAGACAATATAAGGTCATATCAATGCACAAAGAACATAAGAGTCATACAAAATAAAGCATTGATTTAAAAGTTTCATCACCCAACAATATCAAACAAGTCAAGAGGCACCAAAATAATGCAAGAATTTCTCAACAATTGAGTGTAAGAATCCAACACCATTATTGAAATGACACTTAGAAAAAAAAACTGAAAACATGCTATAGAAACAAAATGAAAATGGAAAGAGTAGAAGTATGCGAATGCAGTGAATAAAAGAAAATGGAAGATGAGAAAAAAAAAACTCTTTTTTTACCGACGCGTGCGCGTCATGCACGTTTACGCGTCAATGGGTATATTGGGTCGAAGGACGCGTACGCGCCAGGTGCGCGCACGCGTGCATCGAGTTAGGCCGGAGGCATAGTGTCGGCCCAAGTCTGGCACAACTCTCGGGTAAAAGTACCGGGGATGCAGATTGTGCAATCGACGCGCGCGCGCACAGTGTGCGTGCGCGTGCATTGCGAATTTAAGATCATATGCGCGTACGCGCCTGGTACGCGCACGCGTGCATAGACTTGTGCCTCAGGCCCAATGTTTGCACAGTGCAGGCCTAACTCTCGGGTTTTTTGGCTGGAGGTGAAATTTTGCATCCATGCGTACGCGTACAGTGCGCGTGCGCGTGGGTGGTCAAAACATGCTCAGGTGCGCGTACGCGTCATGTGCGCGAACGCGTGGATGGTGTTCTGTTTTTCAAAAATTTTTGCTATGTTTTTGCACCAATCCAAGCATTCCAAACCTCCAAGCTACTATCAAAACACCCTAAAACCTTATTTAACATGTTAAAATACTAATTAAACTCAACCAACTAATCTAAACATGAAATTAAACTAGTTCTACCAATATGTACAAAAGAGAAAATGAAAGGATTTTACCATGGTGGGGTGTCTCCCACCTAGCACTTTTGTTTATTGTCCTTAAGTTGGACTTATGGGGAGCTCCTCATCAAGGTGGCTTGTGCTTGTACTCATCTTGGAACTCCCACCAATGCTTGGTTCTCCATTGTGCCCCAAGATTTCTCATGGATAGAGCCAAGTATTGATGGAGTTCTTCACAAGCTTGGGGCTCCCAAAGTTGATCCTCTTTTTCTAATCCGGGATCCCACACTTTATTTTCACACCCGTCTTGAAGTTGATCATCATTATTAGTCCAACCGGGTGGTGAGTAAGGTGAATTCTCTATGAAGTGGCTAACAATCCTCCTAGACCCATCTATTTGAGCACTACTCCAACCTTTATATCTCATGTTTGATGCATCAACCATAATGAGTCTTGATTTGCAACGCCCACCACAAAACCTTTTCCGCTTACGCTTCATCCCACAAACTTCCCTAAGTTGGCCATCCGTTTCAAGCAAACCATATTCAAGTAGGATAATAAAGCTAATAGAAATGAATTTCACCCACTCAAATGAAGGTGTAGATGGCAACCTAGGCAAAGATGCTTCCAAAGATCTCGACAAAGCATAACCAACCCCCGTTCTTCTATTTCTATGGACTTCCACCTCTTCACAAGATCTCTTAATCTCAATCCTTTGTTCAACAATTTTATCTAAACCTTTTCCTTTACTCAAATCATAATAGGGAGGGTGAGAAAAATTTACCTCCTCAACGCTTTCAAATCCAACCGGAGAAGGTTTTTCATGCTCAAAGGATTCTTTACCACTAAGACTTGATGCTTGATCTTCATCACCAAGGGTACTCAATTCTTTCTCTATCCCATCCAAGTCTTCATATGGAATATGCCTTGGAAGGTGTGCACTTTCCTCCCTAGCATCAATTTCAATCATCTTGGAGGGGTTTTCTTCAACTCTATGTTCCCATGGAGGCTCCGCATCTCCTAAGTCTTCTACCACTTCTTCCTTGTCTTCAACAATTAAAGCTTCCTCCAATTGTTCCAATACAAAGCAACTTCCTTCATTTCCCACCGGAGTTTCCAATCTCTTCTTCATGATATGTTCTTCATTCGATTCTCCACATGTAGCCATGGGAGTTCCTTGAGTGTTCAAGCATTGGGAGGCTAATTGATTTGTTACCGCATCCAAGGCAGCCATGAAAATTTGTACATCCTTTTTTATCTCTTCTTGCCCTTGAACAAGAACACCAAGGGTTTCATCCATTAGAGATTGGGGTGGGTGGAAGGGTTCATCATTTTGGAAGAAGGGTTCATAGTAGGAAGGTGGTTCTTCTTGGTAGAGTTGTGGTGGTTCAATGTTTTCTATTCTTTTCACTTGTTGCACAACACACTCCATGGTTGCTTGAAATTGATCCAATGCTTCCTTGAGATGATCCCTTGACTCTTGATCCGCTTGGATATCATGATAGGGATCATATGGCTCTTGGTTCAATGGATACGAGTATTCTTCCATGGGAGGTTGTGGTGGAAAGTAGTATTCATCTTGTGGTTGAAAATTTTCATATATTAGAGGTGGTTCATCTTGGTAATAATGTGGAGGAGGTGGCTCTTGAAAATATTGATGTTGGAATGGTGGTGGCTCTATATGTGGTTCATATGGTTCATATGGTTGTTGGTAGGATGGGTATGTATTAGGGTCATATGAAGGTGGTTGGTAAGAAGGGGCTTGTGAGTATGGTTGAGAGTTATGTTGAGGGTATGGATCATAGGCATATGGTGGTGGTTCTTGAAAGTCACAAGGAGATTCACCATAGCCATTTGATTGGTATGCATCATAGAATGGCTCTTCTTCATAGTGCATTGGTGGAGGTTGTTGCCATGAAGATTGATCATATGCATATGGCTCCTCCCACCTTTGATTGTTCCATCCTTGATACACATCCTCATTGAAGCTTTCATTACCTACAACATAATTAGAACCAAACTCATAGCCAAAGTGAGAATTCATGGTGGAAAGAGAAAATAAAATTCTACACTAGCAAATGAAGCAAAAAGCAAGATATTTATACTATTCACATATGTACAACAACCAATAACATAACACCATTGCAAATCCCCGGCAACGGCGCCATTTTGATGATTGAATTTTTGACGGTATAGAATTTCACAAATGGATTCTCGTTGCAAGTATAGTTTCCAAACCAATCAAAAATCCTTTCATACAAAAGATTGTTTGTCACAAGTAACAAACCCCTAATTTTATAAACCGAAGTATTCAAACCTCGGGTCGTTCTCCCTAGGAATTACAATAAAGTGCCTTGTTATTGGTTAGAAATGTGTTTGGGGTTTTGGATAAGAAGCATGAAAAGTAAATGGCAATGAAAATAAACTAACAACTATAAAAGGCTCTTGGCAAGGTATGAAAATTAGAAGTCCTATCCTAGTTATCCTTCTAAGTTGTGATGAGAATTGTTCATTGCTACCACTTAGTTAACCCTTACTAAATAAAGGAAAGTCAAGTGGATGAATTGACTTGAGCCACAAGTCCTAGCCAACTCCCAAGGAAAGACTAGCTTTAGTGCACTCCAAACCAATTAGCAATCTCTCCAATTACCAATCAACAAAGGAATTAAATAACTCAAGTGTCACTAATTATTCTACCTAGGCCAAGAGGAACAAAATCTATACTATATCTAAAAGAGGCATTTCAACAAACACATAAAAGGAAATAAAAGCAAACAACATAAATTGCAAGAATTAAAGAGAGATCTAACTACAAAGGCAAGAAATCAACAATAGAAAAGCAAAGAAGAACAATTATTATGAATTACCTCTTATTAAATTGAAAGAAAATGGAAGGAACAATAGTAGATCTACAACAAAGTGTAAGAACAACATAAAGGAAATTACAATAAAAGAATGAAAGAAGAATGAATGTAACAACAAGGAATTGAGAAGATAGAAGTAGAAGAAGATGAATTAAAATCTAGATCTAAGAAATAAACCTAATCCTAATCCTAATCCTAGAGAGAAGTGAGAGCTTCTCTCTCTAGAAACTACTTCTAAAACTAAACTATCAAACAAATGGTAACTAACATCTAAAGTATGAGAGTATGTTCAATCCCCCTTCAATCCTTGGCTTAAATAGCATCAGAAATGAGTTGGATTGGGCCCATAAGACTTCTAAAATTGCTGGCCACGTGTTGCATTAAGTGGGTCATGTGCCACCATCGGCGCGTCTGAGTACCGTGCGCGTGCGCGCCCCTATGCGCGATGCAAGCGATGCAACTATGGCAAATCTTATATCGTTTCGAAGCCCCGGATGTTAGCTTTCCAACCCAACTGAAACCGCATCATTTGGACCTCTGTAGCTCAAGTTATGGTCGTTTAAGTGCGAAGAGGTTGGCTTGACAGCTTTCCGGTTCTTTCATTTCTTCATGAGTTCTCCAACTTTTCATGCTTCTTTCTTCATTCCCTTGATCCAATCTTTGCCTCCTAAACCTTAAATCACTTAACAAACATATCAAGGCATCTAATGGAATCAAGGAGAATTAGATTTAGCTATTTTAAGTCCTAAAAAGCATGTTTTCACTCTTAAGCACAATTAAGGGAGAAGTTATAAAACCATGCTATTTCATTGAATAAATGTGGGTAAAAGGTCACAAAATCCCTTAAATCAAGCACAAGATAAACCCTACAAATGGGGTTTATCAGTGTTGTTGAAAATTGGCATGAGGAAGAGTATATGATATGTCAATGTGTTTGAGTTTGAGCCACTTGGGTGAAGTGGGTTAAAATGATGGGATAGTGCTTTTGGTGAATTGTGGTAAAGTGTCAATGTGTGAGTTGAGGAGGCTTGATGTTGAATTTGATATATTTTGATTGATTTCAAAGAAAATGGATGAAACTGGCATGTTTTGATTGATTTTGAAAAGAGTTGAAAATGGCTTGTTTTGAAAATGGCACTTTGTGGTTTTGTATGAAAAACATGGTTTTTGGGCATACTTTGATGGGATATATCTTGGACTACGGATCTCCGTTTTGTGCCAAATTTATTTAGAAATGAAATTGGATTCGGGAAGTCCATGCCGTTCGAAGAACGGGTGAAAAACGATTTAAAGTGAGAAAGTTATGTCTGTTGGAAGATTGGGGTTGAATCTGTGAATTCTGCAGCTTTTAACTTAGAAAATTTTTAGCAGAATGACCACCCGCGCGTAGGCGCACTTGGTGCATACGCGCCGTTCTTCTCGAAAACGCCATCCACGCATGCGCGTGATGTGCGCGGGCGCGCCGAATGTGCTGCACCCAATGCCCAGCCATTTTCCAGAGAGTTGTGCCAGAACTGTGCCAGTTTTGTGCCTGGGGAACGAGAGCACCCATGCGTACGCGTAGTTGATGCGTGCGCGTCGATTGGCTAATTTTCAATCCTCGCGTTAACGTGCATGACGCAAACGCGTCGATGAGTTTTGTGGCCATCCACGCGTGCGCGTGGAGTGCGCATACGCGTGGCCCTGTTTTCATCCCAAAGTTGATTTTTGAGTTTTAAAAGCCAAATCTCATACTTCTAAGCCTCCGATCTCACCATTTATGTCTTAAATCATTATGATATGCCTAGCAATGGGAAGAAGAGCTAGGGGATGTGGTAACTTGCGAGTGAAGCAAGGGAAAAATGAATGATCAATGAGGATCAAAGATGATTATGTGAGAGGCGGAGGATGATGGTGGAAGTGCTTGTTATGCCATGGGCCGAAAGGCCGTAATTGTTAATGAAACGGCTGGTTATGGATTTAACCGTGAGCCGGGTGGCTGGTTATGGATTTAACCGTGAGCCGGATGGTTGGATTATTGCCGTGTTACGGCGGAGCCATGATTATGGCTAAGAATAAATGCATATATATGCTGTTGAATGAATTGTGAATGTTGCACTTCCATTATCGGAGATGAGAGTTTCCCTGGGAGAAAGCAGTGGCTAGCCACCACGTGCTCCAGGTTGAGACTTGAAGCTCTTTTGACCCTATGTCATCAGGGTGGTCGGGCACTGTGAAAGCCCCGGATGAGCTCACCCCCATAAATATTCACCAGTGAGGGTGATGGATATGGATCATGATTATGATCAAGTTTATATTGAGTATAACTCGAGTTGGGGAGACACGATAGAGGGACAGTCCAATGGTTAGCTGCCAGGACTTGTCGGGTTGGCTCTATAACTGACAGATGATATCATCAGCCACTAGGGACAGGCATTCATCATATGCATACTATATGAATTGTTTGAGATTGCCTATTTGTCCGCATTTTACTTGCTAATTGTCTAAATGCCTTATTTGCTCCTATTTGTATATTTCTTGTTTGATATAACTGTGTTTGCTATATTATACTCCTGCTGGTGGATGGGAGGTCTGAAGGAATTGGAAAGGAAAGTATTAGTTAGACTGAAGAATCTTTAGTCAAATGCCCTTTATGGTTTAGCTTGTTTATAAGCTTTTAAATTATCTGGAGGAAGTTCTAGGATTGCCTTTGGCTTTCCTCTATTATTATGTATTATATATGTGGAAGCTATTACCATGCTGGGGACCTCTGGTTCTCACCCATGCGGATTTTGTGGTTTTCAGATGCAGGACGTGAGGTTTCTCGCTGAGGCCTGTTGGAGACTTCTGGATTAGCGAAGATCCTTTGTTCTTGGGGACTCTGTTTAGTTTATATGTTTTGCTTAGATACTTTTATCTCCATTAAATAATACAAACTGTGATGACTCCTCTTATGGGAGATTTTGGAGAATAGGTTTTATGTGATTGTGTCCCTTTGGGTTTCCTTTGGGGTTTTCCTTATTTTATCATATGTATATATTGCTATGCTCAGACCGGTTATCTTCGCAGCCGAATTTTGAGTCTTGATATTCCTGTTTTTGACACTCCTTTGTATGTATATAATCTCGCGTTGGTTATCCTTGTTCGTTACGTTATCGATCGGAGTGTTGCGCTTTCGAGTTGCGATTTTTGTTTACCCCTTTTTCTATAAAGGCTCCTAGTTATAATCAATCATTCATACTACTATACGTACTAAATTTTTATTTTTGAGGTCGTAATACCTTGCCATCTCTGAATTATGACTTAAGCATAAGATTCCGTATGGTAGGGTGTTACATTATGGTATCAGAGCAGTTCGTTCCTGTAGAGCTTGAGGGATGGACTGATTATGCTTCTGTGCATTCTCTGTATGTGTGTCATGTGCTATTAGTATATCTACTTGATATAATTGGCATGAACGTTCATGAGCATACATTTGGGACTTGAAGCACTAAATTTCCGATATTGAGACTGATCAACTTAATATCGATTGTTTGGTGTGTATAGGAACCAGATGGCGCCTCGTGGACACGGTAGAGGCCGTGGTAAAGGCCGTGGTAGAGGTCGTACTAATACTCGTGCACCGGAGGTTAACCCTAATGACCAGGTGAACCTTATGACTACGTTGGAAAACATGGCTACTGCGATGCAAGCCACTGCTGAAGCTCTTGGGCAACGGATAAACAATCATGGAAACAACAGAAATAGAGGTCAGGGACCAATAGAGGTCAAAACTTTCTCTGTGATGGTAAACAAGTGTAGGGTTGCTGAAGAGTGTGTGAAAAAGGCAGCCGCTGAGAGAGGAAATCACAAGGGACCATTCCCACAGAACCGAGGGAAAAACTTTCCACCTAGAGGTCCGCCTTTCAATTGGGGAAGTTCTTTCAGGAGGCCCAACAACAACAACTCCCAAGGGAAAAGGTTTGGGACGCAACCTCAGAATGAGCAGCTAGATGTGGAAGTCACCATCCGGGAGCCCCGTGTATGGCTGGATGGGGTTTGTGCTATTACTGTAGTAAGGCGGGACATAAGGTCCCAAACTGTCCAGAGAAGCAGAAACAAGGTGCTGGGAAAGCACAACAGACTGGTCGGATGTTCACCACCTCAGCTATAGGTGTCGTGGGATCCGAGACACTCATCCGAGGTAACTGTGAAATGGCTGGTCAAACTTTAAATGATTTATTTGATTCGGGAGCATTGCATTCATTCATTGCATTTGAGAAAGCCCATGAGTTAGGATTGAAGATCGTAACCTTAGGTTATGACCTAAAAGTATATAATGCTACCCATGAAGCCATGATAACTAGGCTAGGATGCCCGAAAGTTTCCTTTATATTCAAGAAGCGTGATTTTATTCATAATTTAATCTGCTTGCCGATGATCGGTCTTGATCTTATCTTGGGATTGGACTGGTTATCTAAGAACCGTGTCCTGCTTGATTGTTCTACAAAGTCGGTGTACTTTATGCCGGAAGATACAGAAGGGCCGGTCGTGGTGAATAATTATTACTTGAATTCGATGATGGTGAATTGTTCTGGAATCGAGTGTCAGGGTATCCTGTTGTTAACCGCGGGCATTTCGGGTAATGATCAAAGGTTGGAACAGACTCTGGTTGTGTGTGAGTTTCCGGAAGTGTTTTCCGATGATATTGATGAGTTTCCACCTAACCGAGAGGTTGAGTTTGCTATTGAGTTGGTACCCGGGGCAGGACCAATCTCAAGTGCTCCTTATAGGATGTCACCGTTAGAGATGAACGAGCTAAAGTCTCAGTTAGAAGATTTGCTGGGTAAGAATTTTATACGACCAAGTGTCTCTCCGTGGGGTGCGCCAGTGCTACTGGTAAAGAAGAAAGATGGGAGTATGCGGCTCTGTGTGGATTACAGGCAGCTAAACAAGGTTACAATAAAGAATAAGTACCCATTGCCGAGAATTGATGATCTCATGGATCAGTTGCAAGGAGCTGGAGTTTTCTCTAAGATCGATTTGCGATCCGGTTATCACCAGATAAGGGTAAGGGGTGAGGATATCCCTAAGACCACTTTCAGGACTCGTTATGGTCATTACGAGTACACTGTAATGTCCTTTGGGTTGACAAATGCTCCTGCGGTATTCATGGATTACATGAACAAGTTTTCCGTCGGTTTCTGGATAAATTTGTTGTTGTCTTCATTGACGACATACTGATTTACTCCAAGACTGAAGAAGAGCATGCGGAACACTTGAGGACCGTGTTGCGGATTTTAAAGGAGAAGAAACTTTATGCAAAACTGTCTAAGTGTGAGTTTTGGAAGAGTGAGGTGAAGTTTTTGGGTCACGTGGTGAGTAAGAAGGGAATAGCCGTAGATCCAACTAAGGTGGAGGCTGTGATGGATTGGAAGCAACCAACCACCGTAACGGAGATAAGGAGTTTTCTGGGCTTAGCTGGCTATTATCGAAGGTTTATCAAAGGCTTTTCACAGATAGCTTTGCCAATGACAAAGTTAACCCGCAAAGACACTCCGTTTGTTTGGACTCCTGAGTGCGAGGAGAGCTTTCAGACATTGAAGACAAAGTTGACCACTGCACTTGTGTTAGTGTTACCTGAGCCAAACGAGCCATTTGAGGTGTACCGTGATGCCTCATTAAAGGGTCTAGGGTGCATGCTGATGTAGCATCATAATGTGGTGGCGTATGCCTTGCGACAGTTGAGACCTCATAAAGTTAGTTACCCTACGCACGATTTGGAACTCGCTACGGTTGTGTTTACCTTGAGGGTGTGGAGGCATTACCTCTATGGGGTTAAGTTCCAAGTCTTCTCCGATCACAAGAGTTTGAAATATCTCTTTGATCAGAAAGAGCTTAATATGAGGCAGAGAAGATGGATGAAATTATTGAAGGACTACGACTTTGAGTTGAATTACCATCCGGAAAAGACAAATGTAGTGGCGGATGCGTTAAGTCGGAAGTCATTATATGCGGCTTGGATGATGCTTCAAGAGGAGAAGTTGCTCAAGGGATTCGAGAGTCTGAAAATTGGTGCTCGAAAAGTATCCGGAACTTTGTGTTTGAGCCGATTAGAAATCTCAAGTGACTTTAAGTCTGAACTCCTAAAGGCACATCAAAATGATGAAGCGTTATGGAAGGTGTTGCCGGCCATTAAGCAAGGAAAACAGTGGAGAGTGTCGGAAGAAAAAGATGGGTTATGGAGGTTCAAGGGTAGGATCATTGTGCCGGATGTTGGCACTTTGAGGCAGGATATCTTAAAGAAGGCACACAAAAGTGGATTCTCTATTCATTCGGGAAGTACTAAGATGTACCATGATTTAAAGGCGATGTTTTGGTGGCCGGGTATGAAGAATGATGTGGCGGAATATGTTTCAAAGTGCTTAACTTGCCAAAAGGTAAAGATTGAACATCAAAGACCTTACGGGATGTTGCAACCTTTAGAGATTCCATAATGGAAGTGGGAAAGTATTGCAATGGACTTTGTGTCGGGATTGCCAAGGACTAGGGCTGGTTTTGATGCTATTTGGGTGATTGTGGACCGACTGACGAAGTCAGCTCACTTTTTACCCATTCGTATGACTTACACCCTCGAGGAGCTAGCACGGTTATACATAAAGGAGATTGTGAGACTTCATGGTGTACCTGCTACTATAATCTCTGATAGAGATCCTCGTTTCACTTCAAGGTTTTGGGGTGCATTTCAGAAAGCTTTTGGAACCCGATTAAGCTTGAGCACGACTTACCATCCTCAAACAGATGGTCAATCTAAGAGGACGATCCAAACACTAGAGGATGTGTTAAGAGCTTCTGTTTTGGACCAACCGGCAAGTTGGGATCGGTATATGTGATGCATTCGCATATTTGCTATTTTAACTAGTTAGTTTAGTTAGTTTTGGCTTAGTTTCATTCACTTTCTTTGAAATAAATGAGCAATTTTGTGAGTTTTTCTTCCATGCATTCATGAACCAAGAATTTAGTGAAATTTGACATAATCCATGCAAATGATTCAAGAAGTTTATATGCAAATTGAGGTGAATGATTTCCTTGAAATTTAATGCATGAGATGGCAAAACTTTGAGAAAAACTCTTTGGTTTATGATAGGTGATGAAGCAAGAAGACAATGATGCAAGGAAATCTTGAAGCAAGAAGGAGATGCACGTTGCCAACTTGATCCTCAAGTTGGCAACGCCCAAATTGGTGCTGCCAGGAGGATTAGCACGTTGGCAACTTGGAAACCAAGTTGGCAACGTGCTAGTGCATGATCAGCAGAAATTGCAGCCTGACCTTCCCCTCTTCAAGGATGAATATCTTGAACCACAAGGATCCAATTGGCATGATTCCAATTGCGTTGAGAAGCTGACATCAAGAGCTTTCCAACGATATATAATAGTCCATAATGTGGCAATGAATGGAAGCTCAAATCAGAGGGAAACTTAAGCCCCAAGAGCAAGGAAATGAAGCATTGCAAGTTGCCAACTTGAGGACCAAGTTGGCAACGCCAGGAGCCACCAGGGGAAGATGTTAGCACGTTGCCAACGCCAACACCAAGTTGGCAACGCCAGGAGCCACCAGGGGAAGATGTTAGCACGTTGCCAACGCCAACACCAAGTTGGCAACGCCCAAGCCAAGAAGAAAAGAGATGTTGGCACGTTGTTGCTGGCGTGTTTGCCAACAACGTGGGCAACAACGCCCAAGCAGAGAAGAGAGGAGAACCTGACGTTGTTGCTGGCGTGTTTGCCAACAACTTGGGCAACAACGCCCAGGCAGATTGAGGATGCTATCTTCAAGAACGTGTATCTTGAGCTAGAAAACTCCAAATGAGGTGAAATCAGTGGCATTGGAAAGTAGACATCAAGAGCTTTCCAACCATATATCATAGTATGAAATTGGAGTTCATTTGAAGGTTCAGAAGTTAGGTTCATTTAGAGCCTCAAACATGGAAAGCATTGTTACTGGCATGCTCACCAAGTTGCCAACGCCAACACCAAGTTGGCAACGCCCAAACAGAGAAGAAAGGAGCAGCATTTAGCACGTTGCCAACGCCCAAAGCACGTTGCCAACGCCCAGGAGCTTCCAGTGGGCGTTGTTGCTGGCGTGTTTGCCAACAACTTGGGCAACAACGCCCAGCCCAGGCAGCCTGACCTCCCTCTCTTCAATGACTTATATCTTGAGTTAGAGAACTCCAAATGAGATGCTTCCAATTGCATTGGAAAATAGACATCAAGAGCTTTCCATCCATATATAATAGCATGGGATTGGAGTTCATTTGAAGATTCAAGAGCCAGCTACAATTAGAGCCTCAGAAACACTGGGCGTTGTTGCTGGCGTGTTTGCCAACAACTTGGGCAACAACGCCAGACAGCCTGACCATACCCTCTTCAAAGGAGCATAACTTGAGCCATAGAGATCCAATTGAGGTGCTTCCAGTTGCGTTAGAAAGCTGACATCCAGAGATTTCCAACCATGTATAATAGTCTATAGTGAAGCACAAAATTGAAGCTCGAGCAAGAGGCAACTTTAGGCATAAAAACTGAATTCAGAGAAGGTCAAAACACTTAGCAACATTTTGGGCCAGAATCTGTGAAGAGATGGCTCTTGTTCTCTACACCCTTTTCAAAGGCAACTTCTTCCTTCATTGGACCAGAAACTCACAATGGAAAAGCCCACATTGCCAACCACTTGAGGACCTCCAAATGAGTCTTAGGAGTAGTATAAATAGAATTAAACTTTGTACTTGAAGGCTTCTTCCACTTTTTTAGAGACTTTTACTTTTACTTTGACATTGTGATTATTCTTCACTTTCGGGAGGATACCCGAAAGCTATTTTATCTCTCTTGCAACTTTCAAATTTCAGTTTTAAGAACTTCTTCTTCTTCATTCTTCATTCCCTCTCCATTTAATTTTAATGTTTGTTTTTTTGCAA
This sequence comes from Arachis hypogaea, assembly GCF_003086295.3. Taxonomy (NCBI): domain Eukaryota; kingdom Viridiplantae; phylum Streptophyta; class Magnoliopsida; order Fabales; family Fabaceae; genus Arachis; species Arachis hypogaea. Next base: position 88,275,117 of record NC_092038.1, on the reverse strand, counting down.
TTGTTGTTGAATTTAGAGCTATGATTCACTAAACCCCATCTTCATTAGGGGGAGGAGCTCTGTTTATTTGAATGGGTTGACAACAATTCTCCTCTTTCTCAATTCAAGTGGTTCATTCAAGAGGAAACTCTTGTTCTTCACAGATTCAATTACATTCGAGAGAAGGATTGAATCTATATGAATTGTATGGTGAACTTGAGAAAGAATCCATAGAATTCAGTTTAGAGTTATCCTTTCATGATTTCTTTGATCAATACACTTTGGGTTGGTATGTGAGATGTAACCTCCCTTGGTTGAGATCCTGGAAGTTGTGTGGCTTTGGATTAGAAATTGAGCTTCACCTCTTCTCATGACCAATTAGATCACGAGAGTGGCAATTGATTGTGTTGAGAGAAATTGGATTGCCAAGAGATTGGAATCCAATTATTCACAATCTGCCATGGATCTATACCCATGATTGAGAAGGAGTTGAACCAAGTCAATCCATGATAATTTACATCTCTGATCCCTAATGATCTCTCCATCATTAATTCTCATCTCTTTTGTTCTTTAGTTATTCTGAATACCCACTACCCAATTCCCTTTTACTTTCTTGCAATTTATCATTCTGTCACTTATATTCTGCTTCCTACTTCTTGCAATCTTTTCCTCTGCTCTCTAAATTCTGCAACATTTACTTTCTTGCAATTTATTTTTCATGTCATTTAAGTTTCTTGCACTTTAATTTTTCAGCTATTTACTTTCATATTCTTCCTTTATTCTAGTTCTTTAAATTCCTTGTCATTTAATTTTCTGCAAGTACATTCAAAAATCAATTAACATGAATTCAAAACCATGTTTGCTTGACTAAATATACCATTTAACTAAAATTGCTTAATCTACCAATCTCCGTGGGATCGACCTCACTCTTAGTGAGTTTTATTACTTGATGCGACCCGGTATACTTGCCGGTATATACGTGAAATCTTAATTTTTGCGTATTAAGTTTTTGGCGCCGTTGCCGGGGATTGGAAAAGATTGACAATGATTAAGTAAATGGTAGTTTTTCTGATTGTCAATCTAAACTACCATTTACTTAATCATTGTCAATCTTTTCCAATCCCCGGCAACGGTGCCAAAAACTTGATACGCAAAAATTAAGATTTCACGTATATACCGGCAAGTATACCGGGTCGCATCAAGTAATAAAACTCACTAAGAGTGAGGTCGATCCCACGGAGATTGGTAGATTAAGCAATTTTAGTTAAATGGTATATTTAGTCAAGCAAACATGGTTTTGAATTCATGTTAATTGATTTTTGAATGTACTTGCAGAAAATTAAATGACAAGGAATTTAAAGAACTAGAATAAAGGAAGAATATGAAAGTAAATAGCTGAAAAATTAAAGTGCAAGAAACTTAAATGACATGAAAAATAAATTGCAAGAAAGTAAATGTTGCAGAATTTAGAGAGCAGAGGAAAAGATTGCAAGAAGTAGGAAGCAGAATATAAGTGACAGAATGATAAATTGCAAGAAAGTAAAAGGGAATTGGGTAGTGGGTATTCAGAATAACTAAAGAACAAAAGAGATGAGAATTAATGATGGAGAGATCATTAGGGATCAGAGATGTAAATTATCATGGATTGACTTGGTTCAACTCCTTCTCAATCATGGGTATAGATCCATGGCAGATTGTGAATAATTGGATTCCAATCTCTTGGCAATCCAATTTCTCTCAACACAATCAATTGCCACTCTCGTGATCTAATTGGTCATGAGAAGAGGTGAAGCTCAATTTCTAATCCAAAGCCACACAACTTCCAGGATCTCAACCAAGGGAGGTTACATCTCACATACCAACCCAAAGTGTATTGATCAAAGAAATCATGAAAGGATAACTCTAAACTGAATTCTATGGATTCTTTCTCAAGTTCACCATACAATTCATATAGATTCAATCCTTCTCTCGAATGTAATTGAATCTGTGAAGAACAAGAGTTTCCTCTTGAATGAACCACTTGAATTGAGAAAGAGGAGAATTGTTGTCAACCCATTCAAATAAACAGAGCTCCTCCCCCTAATGAAGATGGGGTTTAGTGAATCATAGCTCTAAATTCAACAACAATTGCAAAAAACAAACATTAAAATTAAATGGAGAGGGAATGAAGAATGAAGAAGAAGAAGTTCTTAAAACTGAAATTTGAAAGTTGCAAGAGAGATAAAATAGCTTTCGGGTATCCTCCCGAAAGTGAAGAATAATCACAATGTCAAAGTAAAAGTAAAAGTCTCTAAAAAAGTGGAAGCAGCCTTCAAGTACAAAGTTTAATTCTATTTATACTACTCCTAAGACTCATTTGGAGGTCCTCAAGTGGTTGGCAATGTGGGCTTTTCCATTGTGAGTTTCTGGTCCAATGAAGGAAGAAGTTGCCTTTGAAAAGGGTGTAGAGAACAAGAGCCATCTCTTCACAGATTCTGGCCCAAAATGTTGCTAAGTGTTTTGACCTTCTCTGAATTCAGTTTTTATGCCTAAAGTTGCCTCTTGCTCGAGCTTCAATTTTGTGCTTCACTATAGACTATTATACATGGTTGGAAAGCTCTGGATGTTAGCTTTCCAACGCAACTGGAAGCACCTCAATTGGATCTCTATGGCTCAAGTTATGCTCCTTTGAAGAGGGTATGGTCAGGCTGTCTGGCGTTGTTGCCCAAGTTGTTGGCAAACACGCCAGCAACAACGCCCAGTGTTTCTGAGGCTCTAATTGTAGCTGGCTCTTGAATCTTCAAATGAACTCCAATCCCATGCTATTATATATGGATGGAAAGCTCTTGATGTCTATTTTCCAATGCAATTGGAAGCATCTCATTTGGAGTTCTCTAGCTCAAGATATAAGTCATTGAAGAGAGGGAGGTCAGGCTGCCTGGGCTGGGCGTTGTTGCCCAAGTTGTTGGCAAACACGCCAGCAACAACGCCCACTGGAAGCTCCTGGGCGTTGGCAACATGCTCTGGGCGTTGGCAACGTGCTAAATGCTGCTCCTTTCTTCTCTGTTTGGGCGTTGCCAACTTGGTGTTGGCGTTGGCAACTTGGTGAGCATGCCAGTAACAATGCTTTCCATGTTTGAGGCTCTAAATGAACCTAACTTCTGAACCTTCAAATGAACTCCAATTTCATACTATGATATATGGTTGGAAAGCCCTTGATGTCTACTTTCCAATGCCACTAATTTCACCTCATTTGGAGTTTTCTAGCTCAAGATACACGTTCTTGAAGATAGCATCCTCAATCTGCCTGGGCGTTGTTGCCCAAGTTGTTGGCAAACACGCCAGCAACAACGCCAGGTTCTCCTCTCTTCTCTGCTTGGGCGTTGTTGCCCACGTTGTTGGCAAACACGCCAGCAACAACGTGCCAACATCTCTTTTCTTCTTGGCTTGGGCGTTGCCAACTTGGTGTTGGCGTTGGCAACGTGCTAACATCTTCCCCTGGTGGCTCCTGGCGTTGCCAACTTGGTGTTGGCGTTGGCAACGTGCTAACATCCTCCCCTGGTGGCTCCTGGCGTTGCCAACTTGGTGTTGGCGTTGGCAACGTGCTAACATCTTCCCCTGGTGGCTCCTGGCGTTGCCAACTTGGTCCTCAAGTTGGCAACTTGCAATGCTTCATTTCCTTGCTCTTGGGGCTTAAGTTTCCCTCTGATTTGAGCTTCCATTCCTTGCCACATTATGGACTATTGTATATCGTTGGAAAGCTCTTGATGTCAGCTTCTCAACGCAATTGGAATCATGTCAATTGGATCCTTGTGGTTCAAGATATTCATCCTTGAAGAGGGGAAGGTCAGGCTGCAATTTCTGCTGATCATGCACTAGCACGTTGCCAACTTGGTTTCCAAGTTGCCAACGTGCTAATCCTCCTGGCAGCACCAATTTGGGCGTTGCCAACTTGAGGATCAAGTTGGCAACGTGCATCTCCTTCTTGCTTCAAGATTTCCTTGCATCATTGTCTTCTTGCTTCATCACCTATCATAAACCAAAGAGCTTTTCTCAAAGTTTTGCCATCTCATGCATTAAATTTCAAGGAAATCATTCACCTCAATTTGCATATAAACTTCTTGAATCATTTGCATGGATTATGTCAAATTTCACTAAATTCTTGGTTCATGAATGCATGGAAGAAAAACTCACAAAATTGCTCATTTATTTCAAAGAAAGTGAATGAAACTAAGCCAAAACTAACTAAACTAACTAGTTAAAATAGCAAATATGCGAATGCATCACAACACCAAACTTAAACCTTGCTTGTCCTCAAGCAAGAAAAGAATCATGCAATAGAGATTTCTTTTAATTGGAATGAGTTGAGAATAGCTTGTAATACCTTGGTGAGTGAAGTGATTAAGTGATAGTGGGATGAACTCTGAATTATGTGTTCATGCAAGGGTCCCAGTGCTTATTAGTCCTTACATTTTGGAAGTCTTAGATCTTAGGACTTTTATTCAAATGATATCATGGAAATCTCTCTATAGGTAATCACCTTGAAACAGCTGCTCATAGTTTATGTGCCTTGGCCTTGACTCTAAGTGTCATGTCTCAAAGCGGCTCTTTAGATAAGCTTTCAATCAATACTCCCAAACCAGTTGGTTTTAAGGTATTAGGTGTTGAAACACCCCTTAGGATTTACTTGCCCAAGCCTCTCTCTTTGACACAATTCTACCACAAGCATTTAACTAGGATAGTAACTCTTTGAGTTCTCATTTCCTTCTTTTTCTTCCTAGTAATTGATGCTTAGAGCCTTTTGCCATGTTCTTTTGTTTTTTTTTTTTTTGCTTTCTTTTGTTGCTGCTTCTTGGATCAATAAGTGTTTGAGAATCTCCATAATACTTCTTTGAACTCTATTTCCTGCCTATGAGCTCCCATGCAAGTTTTCACAAACATGCAACCTCAATACACAATCATACAACTAGAACCACCACTTCTCTTAATCTTTTGCTTGCCTCAAAATAGATTTTTGACTCCTCAATCATTCTTTTCAAAAAAATGTTCTCTATTTGCATTTTCATAGGTATTGAGTGCAAGCAATTTCAAGAGTATGGTGTTATGATATATCAGACATCTTAGTTATTGAACTACAAAGAAGTTATACTAAGTAGACAAACAGGGGTACATATCACTTTCAATCATAGTAGTTTGAATACAAGACAATCACTCAACAATACAACCTTTTGGAGTTTATTAGCTTTACTCCTTATCATCATCATTGTTGGTCTTTATATCCCTCTTTGTCTCTTTGGTTGATGATGCTTGATCCTTTTCAAGATTGAAGTGATCGCCTACAATGAACTTTGAAAGTTGCTTATCCCCAAGCACTTGAGAGATGGTTAACATGCATGTATGCTTGTGATATTCTAGATATAAGTTGGTGTGGGGACACCAAACTTAGTTCCTTGCTTACTTTTATATGCAGTGGAATGAATACATGCAAGAAACATCAAGTGCTTCTATTAAGGAAATAAAATCTAAATTAAAAGTAGCAATTGTTAAGTAGTTTTTCTGATTGTTTGGAGCTAATGACTAATCATGCAAAGGGTTAAAATGTGTCTTTAATGAAACTTTTTGGTGGAACACCAAACTTAGCACCTCACATTCACCTTTGAATTCTGTTGGTGTGTAACACCAAACTTAGCTCCTTGCAATACAGATAAATATACTTAACTCTTTTATTGAATTAACTAAGAAAAGAAAACTACCTTTGGTTGGGTTGCCTCCTAACAAGCGCTTTTTTATCGTCATTAGCTTGACGGTTGTCCCTCTTTAGGGCGGATGATGATCATAGTGCCTTAATCCTTCCCCTCTCACCGTGAGCTTCCTTCCAGTATCATTCTTGATGATTTCCACATGTTCAAGTGAGAGGATTTTGTTCACTGTGTAGTATCCAGAAAAGTGTGGAGATGTCTCTATTGGTTGGTAAGTTAGCATCACTTTATCCCCTGGTGAGAAGTCTTCAGTGGAGATTTTCTTGTTTCTCCATCCTCTTGGCATTTTCTTCTTGGGACTCTCTTCTTTTCTAGGAGATAGTTCAGGTTTTGGGGTCTCAACTTTTGGACGGTCCTTGCTATGAATATTAAATGCTGACTTTGATTGCAGCTTCTCCTCTATTCTTTGAGCTTGTTTCAGCACCTCGACCTCTTCATTTTCTTTCCAGCATGAGCTTGGAAGTGCCTCATCAGGTGCCTCTTTCAAGTTTGGATCTATGGAATCAATCTTCATACACTCTTCCTCTTGGGTGGAGTCTTGCAAATTCTTGAAGACATGGAACACTATATGCTCATCATGCACCCTTAGCATTAATTCTCCTTTTTCGACATCTATCAATGCCCTGGCAGTAGCTAAAAAGGGCCTCCCTAGAATAATGGGGGTGTTGTCATCTTCCTCTATGTCTAGGATGACAAAGTCAACTGGGAGGAAAAATTTGTCCACCTTTACTAATACATTCTCTACAACCCCGAGTGCTTGCTGAATAGATTTATCCGCCATTTGAAGGGCTATCTTTGTAGGTTTCAATTCATGAATCTGAAGCTTCCTCATCAAAGATAGAGGCATCAGATTTATGCTTGAACCAAGGTCACAAAATGCTCTCTCAATCATCATGTTGCCTATTGTGCAGGGGATGTGAAAGCTCCCTGGGTCTTTCATCTTCTTTGGCAACTTTTTTTGGATGATGGCACTACACTCCCTGGTCATCACAACCGTTTGTCCCTCTTTCAAGGATCTTTTCTTTGTCAACAATTCCTTCATGAACTTAGCATATAGGGGCATCTGTTCAAGTGCTTCAATGAAGGGGATGTTGATGTGTAGTGTCTTGAATATTTCCAAGAATTTGGAATATTGCTTCTCTTTGTTTTCTCCTTTAAACCTTTGAGGGTATGGGAGCATTGGTTGGTATGCTTTCACTGCCTCCTTCTTAGCTAATTTATCACTTTGTGTATCAGTTTCTTGCTCCTGCTTTTGTTCCTTCACCTCTTCTTTTAAGCCTTCTTTGATGTGCTCTTCCTGAGTAATGGCTTCTGTCTCCACTTTCTTCCCACTTCTCAGGGTGATTGCTTTACACTCCTCCCATTTTATGGCTTTTTCTGTGTCTCTTGGGTTGGGTATCGTATCACTTGGAAGAACATTGGTTGGCCGTTCAGCTTGTTTGGCTAGTTGTCCCACTTGTCGCTCAATATTCTTTATGGTGGCCTCATGTTCCTTTTGTCCCTTGATTAAGGTTTGAGTGCTTTGAGCAAGTGCTTGTGTGGTTTGATTAAGTGCTTGCAAGGTAGCTTCAAGACTGGAGATTCTGGTCTCATGATGGTCAAGAGGGGATATGATGGGGGCTGAATGTTGTTGCTGGAAGTTATTGGGAGGATTAGTGTGGTAATTTTGTAAGTTGGATGTTGGTGCAAGAAAGTTGTTTTGGTGAGTTTGTGAATTATTATGAGGGGGTTGATATGTATTTTGTGTTTTTCTATATTGGTTAGTGTTGGTGGCATGGTGATTTTGGTTATTTGTGTTACGGGTGTGGTTGTGGTTGTTGTTCTTTTGCCAATGGTTTTCACCCCACTTCAGATTGGGATGATTTTTCCAGGATGGGTTGTATGTATCACCATGAAATTCATCCTGAGAATTTGAAGTATTCTGCATGTACTGAACTTGTTCTTGTGGCTGTTCAACAGTGGTCCCTTCACCTTGGCCCCATTCCAGTGATGATTGATTTGTTGTGTTCACTGATGCTAGTTGGAGGCCATCCATTCTCTTTGTTATCATTTCCATTTGTTGCTGAATCTGTTGGTGTATTAACTTATTTTGTGCCAAGATAGCGTCAACACCTTCAAGCTCCATCACGCCTTTCTTTGGGGCTGGGTTATGTTGCCTCTCTGATGAGTAATAGTACTGATTGTTTGCCACAATCTCAATGAGGTCTTGAGCCTCTTCTGCAGTCTTCATCATGTTGAGTGATCCTCCTGATGAGTAATCTAGTCCTTTCCTTGCTTCTGGATTTAAGCCTTCATAGAAGTTTTGGAGTTTGACCCAATCACTAAACATATCAGGTGGACACCTTCTCATCAATGCCTTATACCTTTCCCAGGCTTCATACAATGACTCCCCTTCCATTTGCCTGAAAGTTTGAACCTCTGTCTTCAACTTGATGATTCTTTGAGGTGGGTAGAACTTTGCTAGAAATCTGCTCATCACTTCATTCCAATCATTGAGGCTTTCCTTGGGGAATGACTCTAGCCATTGAGTGGCTTTGTCCCTCAAAGAGAATGGAAATAGCAGCAGTTTGTAGACGTCTGGGTGTACTCCATTGGTCTTCACTGTATTGCATATCCTTAGAAAAACAGACAGATGTTGATTTGGGTCTTCAAGAGGTCCCCCTCCATAGGAGCAGTTGTTTTGTACCAAAGTGATGAGTTGGGGTTTTAACTCAAAGTTATTGGCCTGAACAGTTGGAGTGGCAATACTGCTCCCACAATGTTTTGGATCAGGGATGGTGTAAGAAGATAGCACCCTTCTAGGTGGTCCATCATTGTTAGCAGCTCCTCCAGGAGGATTGTGCATATCGTCCTCCATGACTTGGTCCTCTCCCTCTGATTCCTCTTCATCGACTATCCCCTTTCCTCTTTCTGCTCTCCTTATCCTTCGGAGGATCCTCTCGTCTTCAGGATTAAGTCTACTAGCTCCTGACATACACAAACAAAACCAAAATCACAAGTGAGACACTCTATACTAGAGTGGAATTGAAGTTAATGAAACAAAATGTCAAACAGTTAGTGGGCTCAGCAAAAATAAAAAAAATGCTTAATCTAAACTACCATTTACTTAATCATTGTCAATCTTTTCCAATCCCCGGCAACGGCGCCAAAAACTTGATACGCAAAAATTAAGATTTCACGTATATACCGGCAAGTATACCGGGTCGCATCAAGTAATAAAACTCACTAAGAGTGAGGTCGATCCCACGGAGATTGGTAGATTAAGCAATTTTAGTTAAATGGTATATTTAGTCAAGCAAACATGGTTTTGAATTCATGTTAATTGATTTTTGAATGTACTTGCAGAAAATTAAATGACAAGGAATTTAAAGAACTAGAATAAAGGAAGAATATGAAAGTAAATAGCTGAAAAATTAAAGTGCAAGAAACTTAAATGACATGAAAAATAAATTGCAAGAAAGTAAATGTTGCAGAATTTAGAGAGCAGAGGAAAAGATTGCAAGAAGTAGGAAGCAGAATATAAGTGACAGAATGATAAATTGCAAGAAAGTAAAAGGGAATTGGGTAGTGGGTATTCAGAATAACTAAAGAACAAAAGAGATGAGAATTAATGATGGAGAGATCATTAGGGATCAGAGATGTAAATTATCATGGATTGACTTGGTTCAACTCCTTCTCAATCATGGGTATAGATCCATGGCAGATTGTGAATAATTGGATTCCAATCTCTTGGCAATCCAATTTCTCTCAACACAATCAATTGCCACTCTCGTGATCTAATTGGTCATGAGAAGAGGTGAAGCTCAATTTCTAATCCAAAGCCACACAACTTCCAGGATCTCAACCAAGGGAGGTTACATCTCACATACCAACCCAAAGTGTATTGATCAAAGAAATCATGAAAGGATAACTCTAAACTGAATTCTATGGATTCTTTCTCAAGTTCACCATACAATTCATATAGATTCAATCCTTCTCTCGAATGTAATTGAATCTGTGAAGAACAAGAGTTTCCTCTTGAATGAACCACTTGAATTGAGAAAGAGGAGAATTGTTGTCAACCCATTCAAATAAACAGAGCTCCTCCCCCTAATGAAGATGGGGTTTAGTGAATCATAGCTCTAAATTCAACAACAATTGCAAAAAACAAACATTAAAATTAAATGGAGAGGGAATGAAGAATGAAGAAGAAGAAGTTCTTAAAACTGAAATTTGAAAGTTGCAAGAGAGATAAAATAGCTTTCGGGTATCCTCCCGAAAGTGAAGAATAATCACAATGTCAAAGTAAAAGTAAAAGTCTCTAAAAAAGTGGAAGCAGCCTTCAATTACAAAGTTTAATTCTATTTATACTACTCCTAAGACTCATTTGGAGGTCCTCAAGTGGTTGGCAATGTGGGCTTTTCCATTGTGAGTTTCTGGTCCAATGAAGGAAGAAGTTGCCTTTGAAAAGGGTGTAGAGAACAAGAGTCATCTCTTCACAGATTCTGGCCCAAAATGTTGCTAAGTGTTTTGACCTTCTCTGAATTCAGTTTTTATGCCTAAAGTTGCCTCTTGCTCGAGCTTCAATTTTGTGCTTCACTATAGACTATTATACATGGTTGGAAAGCTCTGGATGTCAGCTTTCCAACGCAACTGGAAGCACCTCAATTGGATCTCTATGTCTCAAGTTATGCTCCTTTGAAGAGGGTATGGTCAGGCTGTCTGGCGTTGTTGCCCAAGTTGTTGGCAAACACGCCAGCAACAACGCCCAGTGTTTCTGTGGCTCTAATTGTAGCTGGCTCTTGAATCTTCAAATGAACTCCAATCCCATGCTATTATATATGGATGGAAATCTCTTGATGTCTATTTTCCAATGCAATTGGAAGCATCTCATTTGGAGTTCTCTAGCTCAAGATATAAGTCATTGAAGAGAGGGAGGTCAGGCTGCCTGGGCTGGGCGTTGTTGCCCAAGTTGTTGGCAAACACGCCAGCAACAACGCCCACTGGAAGCTCCTGGGCGTTGGCAACATGCTCTGGGCGTTGGCAACGTGCTAAATGCTGCTCCTTTCTTCTCTGTTTGGGCGTTGCCAACTTGGTGTTGGCGTTGGCAACTTGGTGAGCATGCCAGTAACAATGCTTTCCATGTTTGAGGCTCTAAATGAACCTAACTTCTGAACCTTCAAATGAACTCCAATTTCATACTATGATATATGGTTGGAAAGCTCTTGATGTCTACTTTCCAATGCCACTAATTTCACCTCATTTGGAGTTTTCTAGCTCAAGATACACGTTCTTGAAGATAGCATCCTCAATCTGCCTGGGCGTTGTTGCCCAAGTTGTTGGCAAACACGCCAGCAACAACGCCAGGTTCTCCTCTCTTCTCTGCTTGGGCGTTGTTGCCCACGTTGTTGGCAAACACGCCAGCAACAACGTGCCAACATCTCTTTTCTTCTTGGCTTGGGCGTTGCCAACTTGGTGTTGGCGTTGGCAACGTGCTAACATCTTCCCCTGGTGGCTCCTGGCGTTGCCAACTTGGTGTTAGCGTTGGCAACGTGCTAACATCTTCCCCTGGTGGCTCCTGGCGTTGCCAACTTGGTCCTCAAGTTGGCAACTTGCAATGCTTCATTTCCTTGCTCTTGGGGCTTAAGTTTCCCTCTGATTTGAGCTTCCATTCCTTGCCACATTATGGACTATTGTATATCGTTGGAAAGCTCTTGATGTCAGCTTCTCAACGCAATTGGAATCATGCCAATTGGATCCTTGTGGTTCAAGATATTCATCCTTGAAGAGGGGAAGGTCAGGCTGCAATTTCTGCTGATCATGCACTAGCACGTTGCCAACTTGGTTTCCAAGTTGCCAACGTGCTAATCCTCCTGGCAGCACCAATTTGGGCGTTGCCAACTTGAGGATCAAGTTGGCAACGTGCATCTCCTTCTTGCTTCAAGATTTCCTTGCATCATTGTCTTCTTGCTTCATCACCTATCATAAACCAAAGAGCTTTTCTCAAAGTTTTGCCATCTCATGCATTAAATTTCAAGGAAATCATTCACCTCAATTTGCATATAAACTTCTTGAATCATTTGCATGGATTATGTCAAATTTCACTAAATTCTTGGTTCATGAATGCATGGAAGAAAAACTCACAAAATTGCTCATTTATTTCAAAGAAAGTGAATGAAACTAAGCCAAAACTAACTAAACTAACTAGTTAAAATAGCAAATATGCGAATGCATCAATATGCCATTAGTGGAGTTTGCATACAATAATAGTTATCATGCGAGCATTAGAATGGCTCCGTATGAGGGCTTGTATGGGAGGAAATGTCAATCTCCGCTATGTTGGTATGAAGCTGGAGAGAAAGGCTTATTGGGGCCGGAAATGATAGCTGAGACTACCGAACAAGTCAAGAAAATTCGAGAAAAGAGTTACGCCGATCAGAGGCGAAAGCCCTTAGAATTTGAGGAAGGAGACCATGTTTTCCTTAAGGTTACTCCGACTACGGGAGTAGGTAGGGCGATTAAAGCAAAGAAGTTGAATCCTCGATACATTGGTCCATTTCAGATCCTGGAGAGGATTGGACCGGTGGCGTATCGGATGGCTCTACCACCTCATCTTTCAAACCTGCACGACGTGTTTCACGTGTCGCAGCTTCGGAAGTACACTCCTGATGCTATCCATGTGTTGGAACCTGAATCGGTTCAGTTAAGGGAATATTTGACGCTTCCAGTGGCTCCGGTCAGAATTGATGATACTAGTATCAAACGGTTGCGTGGAAAAGAGGTTTCATTAGTCAAAGTGGCATAGAGTCGAGGCGGTGTTGAGGAACACACTTGGGAACTTGAGTCGGAGATGTGAACGAATTATCCGCACTTATTCTCAGGTATTTGCATTTGAATTTTGTGGGCCAAATTCCAAATTAGGTGGGTAGAATGTAAAACCCGGTTAATTAACGGCTAATTAACCCATAAATGAGAATTTATTCTAGAAAGCCCAAAGTGTAATTTTTGTGGCTAAATGTGATAGAGGAGATTGAGACGAGAATTTCGGTACCAATTTTATAGAATTCGGACCAAGATTGGACCGAACGGGCCAAACCGGGCCAACCGGACCCAAAGTGGGCCCTTGGCCCAACTAAACTAAACCAAAACCCTAGTTTTCAGTACTCTCTCTCCTCACATAACACTCTTACACGCTGAAATTGGAGGCACAAGGGGGGAAGAACACTCTCTCAAGTTCTTTCTCTCACTTGATCTTCAAACCACCATAACTTTTGATCTAGAGCTCCGATTGCCGCACCGTTGGCGGCCACGCGTTCACCACGGAGAGCTCTACAAAACCCATACAATTAATCTTGAGGTAAGTCACGTTTTTCTCTTCGAATTTCTAGCCTTGATTTCGAGTTTCATGAGCAAAAATGTTGAGATTTTGGGCTCTTTGATGTTATAAGACCCAACTCTCTTGAAGGAGAAGGTTAATCTTGTCTCCTTGGACCTTGGGTGTGGTAAGATTCTCAACCCTAGTGTAATTTGTGGTTCTATGATGTTTGGGTTTTGAGATGTTGTGTATGGGTATGATGATTGTGGCTTAGGTTGTGTATGTGTGAATATTGGAGCTTGATTGGTGATATTGAAAAGCTTGAAAAGGGTTTGGTGGTGAAAAATCTGTTATTGGAGGTGTTGAGGCCTTGAGAGCTTGTGGATAAGTGATTTGGAAGTGCTCCGGTTGAGCTTGGGAAATCGGCTAAGGTATGATTTCGGTTTCCCGTATCTAATATGTAATGTGATAGGAAATACTTAGGCTAGAAGCCCTAAGATAGGCATTGAATTATTGGTGTTGTTGAATGGTTGATATATATGATGTGGTCATATATGTGATGATGATTATTGATGCCTTGATGGTATGATGTATGAGAAATATGCATGTTGTGATATATGCTTGATGATTGGTTGTGGTTGAATTGTGGGTTGAACCATGTTAATGGTGAGTATGACATTGATTGTGTACAATGATGATTTATTGGAATTGGTGTTGTTGAAAATTGGCATGAGGAAGAGTATATGATATGTCAATGTGTTTGAGTTTGAGCCACTTGGGTGAAGTGGGTTAAAATGATGGGATAGTGCTTTTGGTGAATTGTGGTAAAGTGTCAATGTGTGAGTTGAGGAGGCTTGATGTTGAATTTGATATATTTTGATTGATTTCAAAGAAAATGGATGAAACTGGCATGTTTTGATTGATTTTGAAAAGAGTTGAAAATGGCTTGTTTTGAAAATGGCACTTTGTGGTTTTGTATGAAAAACATGGTTTTTGGGCATACTTTGATGGGATATATCTTGGATTACGGATCTCTGTTTTGTGCCAAATTTATTTAGAAATGAAATTGGATTCGGGATGTCCATGCCGTTCGAAGAACGGGTGAAAAACGATTTAAAATGAGAAAGTTATGTCCGTTGGAAGATTGGGTTGAATTTGTGAATTCTGCAGCTTTTAACTTAGAAAATTTTTAGTAGAATGACCACCCGCGCGTAGGCGCACTTGGTGCGTACGCGTCGTTCTTCTCGAAAATGCCATCCACGCGTGCGCGTGATGTGCGCAGGCGCGCCGAATGTGCTGCACCCAATGCCCAGCCATTTTCCAGAGAGTTGTGTCAGAACTGTGCCAGTTTCGTGCCTGGGGCATGAGAGCACCCATGCGTACGCGTGGTTGATGCGTGCGCGTCGATTGGCTAATTTTCAATCCACGCGTTAACGTGCATGACGCATACGCGTCGATGAGTTTTGTGGCCATCCACGCGTGCGCGTGGAGTGCGCATACGCGTGGCCCTGTTTTCATCCCAAAGTTGATTTTTGAGTTTTAAAAGCCAAATCTCATACTTCTAAGCCTCCGGTCTCACCATTTATGTCTTAAATCATTATGATATGCCTAGCAATGGGAAGAAGAGCTAGGGGATGTGGTAACTTGCGAGTGAAGCAAGGGAAAAATGAATGATCAATGAGGATCAAAGATGATTATGTGAGAGGCGGAGGATGGTGGTGGAAGTGCTTGTTATGCCATAGGCCGAAAGGCCGTAATTGTTAATGAAACGGTTGGTTATGGATTTAACCGTGAGCCGGGTGGCTGGTTATGGAGTTAACCGTGAGCCGGATGGCTGGATTATTGCCGTGTTACGGCGGAACCATGATTATGGCTAAGAATAAATGCATATATATGCTGTTGAATGAATTGTGAATGTTGCACTTCCATTATCGGAGATGAGAGTTTCCCTGGGAGAAAGCAGTGGCTAGCCACCACGTGCTCCAAGTTGAGACTTGAAGCTCTTTTGACCCTATGTCGTCAGGGTGGCCGGGCATTGTGAAAGCCCCGGATGAGCTCACCCCCATAAATATTCACCAGTGAGGGTGATGGATATGGATCATGATTATGATCAAGTTTATATTGAGTATAACTCGAGTTAGGGAGACACGACAGAGGGACAGTCCAATGGTTAGCTGCCAGGACTTGTCGGGTTGGCTCTATAACCGACAGATGATATCATCAGCCACTAGGGACAGGCATTCATCATATGCATACTATATGAATTGTTTGAGATTGCCTATTTGTCCGCATTTTACTTGCTAATTGTCTAAATGCCTTATTTGCTCCTATTTGTATATTTCTTGTTTGATATAACTGTGTTTGCTATATTATACTCCTGCTGGTGGATGGGAGGTCTGAAGGAATTGGAAAGGGAAGTATTAGTTAGACTGAAGAATCTTTAGTCAAATGCCCTTTATGGTTTAGCTTGTTTATAAGCTTTTGAATTATCTGGAGGAAGTTCTAGGATTGCCTTTGGCTTTCCTCTATTATTATGTATTATATATGTGGAAGCTATTACCATGCTGGGGACCTCTGGTTCTCACCCATGCGGATTTTGTGGTTTTCAGATGCAGGACGTGAGGTTTCTCGCTGAGGCCTGTTGGAGACTTCTGGATTAGCGAAGATCCTTTGTTCTTGGGGACTCTGTTTAGTTTATATGTTTTGCTTAGATACTTTTATCTCCATTAAATAATACAAACTGTGATGACTCCTCTTATGGGAGATTTTGGAGAATAGGTTTTATGTGATTGTGTCCCTTTGGGTTTCCTTTGGGGTTTTCCTTATTTTATCATATGTATATATTGCTATGCTCGGACCGGTTATCTTCGCAGCCGAATTTTGAGTCTTGATATTCCTATTTTTGACACTCCTTTGTATGTATATAATCTCGCGTTGGTTATCCTTGTTCGTTACGTTATCGATCGGAGTGTTGCGCTTTCGAGTTGCGATTTTTGTTTACCCCTTTTTCTATAAAGGCTCCTAGTTATAATCAATCATTCATGCTACTATACGTACTAAATTTTTATTTTAGAGGTCGTAATACCTTGCCATCTCTGAATTATGACTTAAGCATAAGACTCCGTATGGTAGGGTGTTACAAAAAAATTTTAAAAAATTAAATTTTTTATTTTTGAATTTTTAAATTATATTATTAAATGTTTTTTATTTAAATAATAAAATTAAAATAAAGTCTAGCAATATATAATAAACAACAGATTTGTAAATTTATTATTTTTTTAAAATTTTTAAACTAAAAAAATATCTTTCTCTAATTGTAAAAAAATAAAAAATTCCAAAAATATCCAAAAAATAAAAATTATTAAAATATTAAATTTTTTAAATTAATTTATTCTTAATTTGTGAACAAGTATAGCAAAAAAAAGTCAACAGTCTGGGTGTAGCATTATCCGGTGAATAAAAAAATAAAAAATATTTTTAAAAAAATAAAAAATTTTAAAAAACTAAATTTTTTATTGTTGAATTTTTAAATTATATTATTAAATATTTTTTATTTAAATAATAAAATTAAAATAAAGTCTAGCAATATATAATAAACAAAAGATCTATAAATTTATTATTTTTTAAAAATTTTTAAACTAAAAAAATATATTTCTCTAGTTGTAAAAAAATAAAAAATTCCAAAAATATCCAAAAAATAAAGAAAATTAAAATATTAAATTTTTTAAATTAATTTTATCTTAATTTGTGAACAAGTGCAGCAAAAAAAGTCAACTGTCTGGGTGTAGCATTATCCGGTGAATAAAAAATAAAAAATATTTTTTAAAAAATAAAAATTTTAAAAAACTAAATTTTTGAATTTTGAATTTTTAAATTATATTGTTAAATGTTTTTATTTAAATAATAAAATTAAAATAAAGTCTAGCAATATCTAATAAACAACAAATCTGTAAATTTATTATTTTTTTAAAATTTTTAAACTAAAAATATCTTCCTCTAATTATAAAAAATAAAAAATTCCAAAAATAACCAAAAAATAAAAAAATTAAAATATTAAATTTTTTAAATTAATTTATTCTTAATTTGTGAACAAGTGCAGCAAAAAAAAGTCAACAGTCTAGGTGTAGCATTATCCGGTGAATAAAAAGATAAAAAATATTCTTTAAAAAAAATTTTAAAAAACTAAATTTTTTATTTTTGAATTTTTAAATTATATTATTAAATGTTTTTATTTAAATAATAAAATTAAAATAAAGTCTAGCAATATATAATAAACAACAGATCTGTAAATTTATTATTTTTTTAAAATTTTTAAACTAAAAAAATATCTTTCTCTAATTGTAAAAAAATAAAAAATTCCAAAAATATCCCAAAAATAAAAAATATTAAAATATAAAATTTTTTAAATTAATTTATTCTTAATTTATGAACAAGTGCAGTAAAAAAAAGTCAACAGTCTGGGTGTAGCATTATCCGGTGAATAAGAAAATAATAAATATTTTAAAAAAAATAAAAAATTTTAAAAAACTAAATTTTTATTTTTAAATTTTTAAATTATATTATTAAATGTTTTTTATTTAAATAATAAAATTAAAATAAAGTCTAGCAATATATAATAAACAACAGATCTGTAAACTTATTATTTTTTTAAAATTTTTAAATTAAAAAATTATCTTTCTCTAATTGTATTAAAATAAAAAATTCCAAAAATATCCAAAAATAAAAAATATTAAAATATTAAAATTTTGAAATTAATTTATTCTTAATTTGTGAACAAGTGCAACAAAAAAAAGTCAACAGTTTGGGTGTAGCATTATCCGGTTAATAAAAAAATAAAAAATATTTTTGAATTATATTATTAAATGTTTTTTATTTAAATAATAAAATTAAAATAAAGTCTAGCAATATATAATAAACAACAGATCTGTAAATTTATTATTTTTTTAAAATTTTTAAACTAAGAAAATATATTTCTCTAGTTGTAAAAAAATAAAAAATTCCAAAAATATCCAAAAAATAAAGAAAATTAAAATATTAAATTTTTTAAATTAATTTATTCTTTATTTGTGAACAAGTGCAGCAAAAAAATGTCAACTGTCTGGGTGTAGCATTATCCGGTGAATAAAAAAATAAAAAATATTTTTAAAAAAATAAAAATTTTAAAAAACTAAATTTTTTATTTTTAAATTTTTAAATTATATTATTAAATGTTTTTTATTTAAATAATAAAAAAATAAAGTCCAGCAACATCTAGTGAACAACAGATTTGTAACTTTATTATTTTTTTCAATTTTAAACTAATTTTTTTTTGTAGCTGTAAAAAAATAAAAATTCCAAAATTAACCAAAAAAATTAAAAAATTAAATTTTTTATATTAATTTATTCTTAATTTGTGAACAAGTGTAGCAAAAGAAGTTAACTGTCTGGGTGTAGCATTATCCGGTGAATAAAAAATAAAAAATTTTAAAAAACTAAATTTTTTATTTTTGAATTTTTAAATTATATTGTTAAATGTTTTTTATTTAAATAATAAAATTAAAATAAAGTCTAGCAATATCTAATAAACAACAGATCTGTAAATTTATTATTTTTTTAAAATTTTTAAACTAAAAAATATCTTCCTCTAATTGTAAAAAAATAAAAAATTCCAAAAATATCCAAAAAATAAAAAATATTAAAATATTAAATTTTTAAATTAATTTATTCTTAATTTGTGAACAAGTACAGCAAAAAAAAGTCAACAGTCTGGGTGTAGCATTATCCGGTGAATAAAAAATAAAAAATATTTTTAAAAAAATAAAAAATTTTAAAAAACTAAATTTTTTATTTTTGAATTTTTAAATTATATTATTAAATGTTTTTTATTTAAATAATAAAATTAAAATAAAGTTTAGCAATATATAATAAACAACAGATCTGTAAATTTATTATTTTTTTAAAATTTTTAAACTAAAAAATATCTTTCTCTAATTGTAAAAAAATAAAAAATTCCAAAAATATCCAAAAAAATATTAAAATATTAAATTTTTTAAATTAATTTATTCTTAATTTGTGTACAAGTGCAGTACAAAAAAGTCAACAGTCTGGGTGTAGCATTATCCGGTGAATAAAAAAATAAAAAATATTTTTAAAAAAATAAAAAATTTTGAAAAAATAAATTTTTTATTTTTGAATTTTTAAATTATATTATTGAATGTTTTTTATTTAAATAATAAAATTAAAATAAAGTCTAGTAATATATAATAAACAACAGATCTGTAAATTTATTATTTCTTTAAAATTTTTAAATTAAAAAATATCTTTCTCAAATTGTAAAAAAATAAAAAATTCCAAAAATATCCAAAAAATAAAAAATATTAAAATATTAAAAATTTGAAATTAATTTATTCTTAATTTGTGAACAAGTGCAGCCAAAAAAAGTCAACAGTCAAGGTGTAGCATTATCCGGTGAATAAAAAAATAAAAAATATTTTTGAAAAATAAAAAATTTTAAAAAACTAAATTTTTTATTTTTGAATTTTTAAATTATATTATTAAATGTTTTTTATTTAAATAATAAAATTAAAATAAAGTCTAGCAATATATAATAAACAACAGATCTGTAAATTTATTATTTTTTTAAAATTTTTAAACTAAAAAAATATCTTTCTCTAATTGTAAAAAAAATAAAAAATTCCAAAAATATCCAAAAGATTAAAAATATTAAAATATTAAATTTTTGAAATTAATTTATTCTTAATTTATGAACAAGTGCAGCCAAAAAAAGTCAACAGTCTGGGTGTAGCATTATCGAGTGAATAAAAAAATAAAAAATATTTTTAAAAAACTAAATTTTTTATTTTTGAATTTTTAAATTATATTGTTAAATGTTTTTATTTAAATAATAAAATTAAAAAAATAGTCTAGCAATATCTAATAAACAACAGATCTGTAAATTTATTATTTTTTAAAATTTTTAAACTAAAAAATATCTTCCTCTAATTGTTAAAAAATAAAAAATTCCATAAATATCCAAAAAATAAAAAATATAAAATATTAAATTTTTTAAATTAATTTATTCTTAATTTGTGTACAAGTGCAGCAAGAAAAAGACAACAGTCTGGGTGTAGCATTATCCGGTGAATAAAAAAATAAAAAATATTTTTAAAAAAATAAAAAATTTTAAAAAAACTAAATTTTTTATTTTTGAATTTTTAAATTATATTATTAAATTTTTTTTATTTTCATTGTAAAATTAAATTAAAGTCTAGCAATATATAATAAACAATAGATATGTAAATTTATTATTTTTTTATAATTTTTAAACTAGAAAAATATATTTCTCTAGTTGTAAAAAAATAAAAAATTTCAAAAATATCCAAAAAATAAAGAAAATTAAAATATTAAATATTTTAAATTAATTTATTCTTAATTTGTGAACAAGTGCAGCAAAAAAAGTCAACTGTCTGGGTGTAGCATTATCCGGTGAATAAAAAAATAAAAAATATTTAAAAAAAATAAAAAATTTTAAAAAACTAAATTTTTTATTTTTGAATTTTTAAATTATATTGTTAAATGCTTTTATTTAAATAATAAAAAAATAAAGTCCAGCAATATCTAGTGAACAACAGATCTGTAACTTTATTATTTTTTTTCAATTTTAAACTAAAAATTTTTTTTTCTAGTTGTAAAAAAATAAAAAATTCCAAAAATAACCAAAAAAATAGAAAATTAAATTTTTTATGTTAATTTATTCTTAATTTGTGAACAACTGTAGCAAAAGAAGTCAACTGTCTGGGTGTAGCATTATCCGGTGAATAAAAAAATAAAAAATATTTTTGAAAAATAAAAAATTTTAAAAAACTAAATTTTTTATTTTTGAATTTTTAAATTATATTATTAAATGTTTTTTATTTAAATAATAAAATTAAAATAAAGTCTAGCAATATATAATAAACAACAGATCTGTAAATTTATTATTTTTTTAAAATTTTTAAACTAAAAAAATATCTTTCTCTAATTGTAAAAAAAATAAAAAATTCCAAAAATATCCAAAAAATTAAAAATATTAAAATATTAAATTTTTGAAATTAATTTATTCTTAATTTATGAACAAGTGCAGCCAAAAAAAGTCAACAGTCTGGGTGTAGCATTATCGAGTGAATAAAAAAATAAAAAATATTTTTAAAAAACTAAATTTTTTATTTTTGAATTTTTAAATTATATTGTTAAATGTTTTTATTTAAATAATAAAATTAAAAAAATAGTCTAGCAATATCTAATAAACAACAGATCTGTAAATTTATTATTTTTTAAAATTTTTAAACTAAAAAATATCTTCCTCTAATTGTTAAAAAATAAAAAATTCCATAAATATCCAAAAAATAAAAAATATAAAAATATTAAATTTTTTAAATTAATTTATTCTTAATTTGTGTACAAGTGCAGCAAGAAAAAGACAACAGTCTGGGTGTAGCATTATCCGGTGAATAAAAAAATAAAAAATATTTTTAAAAAAATAAAAAATTTTAAAAAACTAAATTTTTTATTTTTGAATTTTTAAATTATATTATTAAATTTTTTTATTTTCATTGTAAAATTAAATTAAAGTCTAGCAATATATAATAAACAATAGATATGTAAATTTATTATTTTTTTATAATTTTTAAACTAGAAAAATATATTTCTCTAGTTGTAAAAAAATAAAAAATTTCAAAAATATCCAAAAAATAAAGAAAATTAAAATATTAAATATTTTAAATTAATTTATTCTTAATTTGTGAACAAGTGCAGCAAAAAAAGTCAACTGTCTGGGTGTAGCATTATCCGGTGAATAAAAAAATAAAAAATATTTAAAAAAAATAAAAAATTTTAAAAAACTAAATTTTTTATTTTTGAATTTTTAAATTATATTGTTAAATGTTTTTATTTAAATAATAAAAAAATAAAGTCCAGCAATATCTAGTGAACAACAGATCTGTAACTTTATTATTTTTTTTCAATTTTAAACTAAAAATTTTTTTTCTAGTTGTAAAAAAATAAAAAATTCCAAAAATAACCAAAAAAAATAGAAAATTAAATTTTTTATGTTAATTTATTCTTAATTTGTGAACAACTGTAGCAAAAGAAGTCAACTGTCTGGGTGTAGCATTATCCGGTGAATAAAAAATTTTAAAAAACTAAATTTTTTATTTTTGAATTTTTAAATTATATTGTTAAATGTTTTTATTTAAATAATAAAATTAAAATATAGTCTAGCAATATCTAATAAACAACAGATCTGTAAATTTATTATTTTTTAAAATTTTTAAACTAAAAAATATCTTCCTCTAATTGTAAAAAAATAAAAAATTCCAAAAATATCCAAAAAATAAAAAATATTAAAATATTAAATTTTTTAAATTAATTTATTCTTAATTTTGAACAAGAGCAGCAAAAAAAGACAACAGTCTGGGTGTAGCATTATCCGGTGAATAAAAAAATAAAAAATATTTTTAAAAAATAAAAAATTTTAAAAAACTAAATTTTTTATTTTTGAATTTTTAAATTATATTATTAAATGTTTTTTATTTACATTATAAAATTAAAATAAAGTCTAGCAATATATAATAAAAAACAGATCTGTAAATTTATTATTTTTTTAAAATTTTTAAACTAAAAAAATATATTTCTCTTGTTGTAAAAAAATAAAAAATTTCAAAAATATCCAAAAAATAAAGAAAATTAAAATATTAAATATTTTAAATTAATTTATTCTTAATTTGTGAATAAGTGCAGCAAAAAAAGTCAATTGTCTGGGTGTAGCATTATCCGGTGAATAAAAAAATAAAAAATATTTTTAAAAAATAAAAAATTTTAAAAAACTAAATTTTTTATTTTTGAATTTTTAAATTATATTATTAAATGTTTTCTATTTAAATAATAAAAAATAAAGTCCAGCAATATCTAGTGAACAACAGATCTGTAACCTTATTATTTTATTTCAATTTTAAACTAAAATTTTTTTTCTGGTTGTAAGAAAATAAAAAATTCCAAAAATAACCAAAAAATTAAAAAATTAACTTTTTATATTAATTTATTCTTAATAAGTGAACAAGTGCAGCCAAACAAAGTCAACAGTCTGGTGTAGCATTATCCGGGGAATAAAAAAATAAAAAATATTTTTAAAAAACTAAATTTTTTATTTTTTAATTTTTAAATTATATTATTAAATGTTTTTTATTTAAATAATAAAATTAAAATAAAGTCTAGCAATATATAATAAACAAAAGATCTGTAAATTTATTATTTTTTTAAAATTTTTAAACTAAAGAAATATATTTCTCTAGTTGTAAAAAAATAAAAATTCCAAAAATATCCAAAAAATAAAATTGAAATATTAATTTTTTAAATTAATTTATTCTTAATTTGTGAACAAGTGTAGCAAAAAAAAGTCAACTGTCTGGGTGTAGCATTATCCGGTAAATAAAAAATAAAAAATATTTTTAAAAAAATTAAAAATTTTAAAAAAATAAATTTTTTATTTTTGAATTTTTAAATTATATTATTAAATTTTTTTATTTAAATAATAAAATTAAAATAAAGTCTAGCAATATATAATAAACAACAGATCTGTAAATTTATTATTTTTAAAAAATTTTTAAACTTAAAAATATCTTTCTCTAATTGTAAAAAAATAAAAAATTACAAAAATATCAAAAAAATATTAAAATATTAAATTTTTTAAATTAATTTATTCTTAATTTGTGAACAAGTGCAGTAAAAAAAAGTCAACAGTCTGTGTGTAGCATTATCCGGTGAATAAAAAAATAAAAAATATTTTTAAAAAAATAAAAAATTTTAAAAAACTAAATATTTTATTTTTGAATTTTTAAATTATATTATTAAATATTTTTTCTTTAAATAATAAAATTTAAATAAAGTCTAGCAATATATAATAAACAACAGATCTGTAAATTTATTATTTTTTTAAATTTTTAAACTAAAAAATATCTTTCTCTAATTGTAAAAAAATAAAAAATTATAAAAATATCCAAAAAAATATTAAAATATTAAATTTTTAAATTAATTTATTCTTAATTTGTGAACAAGTGAAGTAAAAAAAAATCAACAGTCTGGGTGTAGCATTATCCGGTGAATAAAAAAATAAAAAATATTTTTAAAAAAATAAAAAATTTTAAAAAAATAAATTTTTTATTTTTGAATTTTTAAATTAAATTATTAAATGTTTTTTATTTAAATAATAAAATTAAAATAATGTCTAGCAATATATAATAAACAACAGATCTGTAAATTTATTATTTTTTTAAAATTTTTAAATTAAAAAAATATCTTCCTCTAATTGTAAAAAAATAAAAAATTCCAAAAAATAAAAAATTTTAAAATATTAAATTTTTGAAATTAATTTATTCTTAATTTGTGAACAAGTGCAACGAAAAAAAGTCAACAGTCTAGTGATGACGAGTCATCTTAGCCTAGTTTAACTAGTCTTTTTCTTATGTTTTTAATTGATTTTATGCACTTTCTTGAGCCATAAGTAGGCCAGTTGGGTAGAATTTCATGTTTCCTTTGATTCAATCAACCATAGATGAATTAATGCAATTTCATGAGATTTTGTGCTATAATTGTCATATATTATGAAAGAATAACAAACTCATGATCCTAAGCATAGCTTTGATATGTTTGGTTGATTTATGATAGGTGAAAAGAGCTTTGAAGAAGGTTGAAGAAAGAAGAAAGGGCAAGGAGCAAGAGAGAACAAAAAGCTTGAGCAAAAGCTTGCCTGCTCAAACTTTTGGAAAAGTTGACATAAACACCCTGGAGGACAAAAGCTTGCGCCAACGTTTGCCTCAAGCTTTTTGGCAAACGTTGGCGCCACACATACACACCCTGGAGGCAAAAAGCTTGCGCCAACGTTTGCCTCAAGCTTTTTGGCAAACGTTGGCGCCACACATGCACAGAAGGGGATCCAACGTTTGGCTAAAAGTTTGACCTCAAACTTTAGCCCAAACGTGGACATCAGCAAAAGGGGGTGGCTGATATAAAAAGCTTGAGTAAAAGTTTGCCTCAAACTTTTACTCAAGCTTTTGTGATTTATGTCCCGGTTCAAAATGGGTTTTTCTCGAACTCCAAGAGTAATCAACAGAGACCTTTTTCAACCCAATTCCATCAAGAGCAAAGGCCCAATTCAAGGCTTGAAGACCATTTGAAGAAAGTGTATAAATAGCCTAGAATTTAAGTTCTTCGGAGAGCTTTCTTTTAGAATTTTTCATAGACTTGCAGTAGAGAGCTCATTTTAGATTTTTGAGTTGTTGTTCTCAGGGAAAGAGAATTGAATTTTCTTTCTCTTAGTTTTCTTGTTTTCAATTTCAATTACACTTGTCTTGAACATTGGGTTGAAGAATTGAGGAAATTCTGTCTCAATCTCATCTTGAGATCTCTCTATTTTCACTTACTGCAATTTTTGGAAATTGAATTTCTGATTTACTCTTCTATTGTCTGATCTTTAAATTTCTTGCAATTGCTCTCTGAATTTGGATCTAGGAAGGCATTGAGATCTAGACTTGGTTATCTAGTCTCTTGGGTCCTGAGATCTATTGGTTTCCATTTTAATTTCCTTGTTTAATTACTACACCAAGCTCGTTTTCCCTTTAATTTGAGATCTGGTTCACTTAACTCCATCATCTACTCTTCTGTTGGTTCAATTTTACTTTTCTTTGTTAAATTTCTGCAATCCCACATCCCTGACCCATTTACAATTCAAGTCATTTACATTTCTTGCACTCTAAAATTCTGCAATTTACATTTCTTGCTTTCTAAGTTTCTGCCATTTAATTTCTTGCACTTTAAGATTCAGCACTTTTACTTTTCTTGCACATTTAATTTTCAGTCAATTACCCCTCTCCCTTTAATTTCATGCAATTTAACTTCTGTTAGATACAAATCACTCAAATCAAATCTTGTTCGCTTGACTAAATCAACCACTAAACTAAGATTGCTCAATCCTTCAATCCCTGTAGGATCGACCTCACTCCCGTGAGTTATTATTACTTGATGCGACCCGGTACACTTGCCGGTTGGATTTGTGTGTTGGAAATTCGTTTTCCTCAAAAACACCATCATCTAGGCGTAGCACTATCCGGTGAATAAAAAATAAAAAATATTTTTATAAGATAAAAAATTTTAAAAAACTAAATTTTTTATTTTTGAATTTTTAAATTATCTTATGAAATGATTTTTACTTAAATAATAAAAATAAAATAAAGTCCAGCAATATCTAATAAACAACAGATCTGTAAATTTATTATTTTTTTATTTTTAAACTAAAAATATATTTTTTCTAATTGTAAAAAATTAAGAAATTCCAAAAATATCCAAAAAAATAAAAAATTTTAATTTTAATTTTTGAAATTAATTTATTCTTAATTTGTGAACAAGTGCAGCAAAAAAAGTCAACTATCTGGGTGTAGCATTATCCGGTGAATAAAAAATAAAAAATATCTTTAAAAAAATTAAAAATTTTAAAAAAATAAAATTTTTTATTTTTGAATTTTTAAATCATATTATTAAATGTTTTTTTATTTAAATAATAATAATAAAATAAAGTCCAGCAATATCAAGTAAACAACAGACCTATAAATTTATTATTTTTTAATTTTTAAAATAAAAAATATTTTTTCTAATTGTAAAAAATTAAAAAATTCCAAAAATATCCAAAAAATAAAAAAATTAAAATTCTAAATTTTTTAAATTAATTTATTCTTAATTTCTAAACAAGTGCAGCAAAAAAAGCCAACTGTCTAGGCGTAGCACTATCCGGTGAAAAAAAATAAAAAATATTTTTAAAAGATAAAAAATTTTAAAAAACTAAATTTTTTATTTTTGAATTTTTAAATTATCTTATGAAATGATTTTTACTTAAATAATAAAAATAAAATAAAGTCCAGCAATATCTAATAAACAACAGATCTGTAAATTTATTATTTTTTTATTTTTAAACTAAAAATATATTTTTTCTAATTGTAAAAAATTAAGAAATTCCAAAAATATCCAAAAAAATAAATAATTTTAATTTTAATTTTTTAAATTAATTTATTCTTAATTTGTGAACAAGTGCAGCAAAAAAAGTCAACTATCTGGGTGTAGCATTATCCGGTGAATAAAAAATAAAAAACATTATTAAAAAAATTAAAAACTTTAAAAAAATAAAATTTTTTATTTTTGAATTTTTAAATCATATTATTAAATGTTTTTTATTTAAATAATAATAATAAAATAAAGTCCAGCAATATCAAGTAAACAACAGACCTATAAATTTATTATTTTTTAATTTTTAAAATAAAAAATATTTTTTCTAATTGTAAAAAATTAAAAAATTCCAAAAATATCCAAAAAATAAAAAAATTAAAATTCTAAATTTTTTAAATTAATTTATTCTTAATTTCTAAACAAGTGCAGCAAAAAGAGTCAACTGTCTAGGCGTAGCACTATCCGGTGAATAAAAAATAAAAAATATTTTTAAAAGATAAAAAATTTTAAAACACTAAATTTTTTATTTTTGAATTTTTAAATTATCTTATGAAATGATTTTTACTTAAATAATAAAAATAAACTAAAGTCCAGCAATATCTAATAAACAACAGATCTGTAAATTTATTATTTTTTATTTTTAAACTAAAATATATTTTTTCTAATTGTAAAAAATTAAGAAATTCCAAAAATATCCAAAAAAATAAAAAATTTTAATTTTAATTTTTTAAATTAATTTATTCTTAATTTGTGAACAAGTGCAGCAAAAAAAGTCAACTATCTGGGTGTAGCATTATCCGGTGAATAAAAAATAAAAAATATTTTTGAAAAATTAAAAATTTTAAAAAAATAAATTTTTTATTTTTGAATTTTTAAATCATATTATTAAATGTTTTTTTATTTAAATAATAAAAATAAAATAAAGTCCAGCAATATCAAGTAAACAACAGACCTATAAATTTATTATTTTTTAATTTTTAAAATAAAAAATATTCTTTCTAATTGTAAAAAATTAAAAAATTCCAAAAATATCCAAAAAATAAAAATATTAAAATTCTAAATTTTTTAAATTAATTTATTCTTAATTTCTAAACAAGTGCAGCAAAAAAAGTCAACTGTCTAGGCGTAGCACTATCCGGTGAATAAAAAATAAAAAATATTTTTAAAAGATAAAAAATTTTAAAAAACTAAATTTTTTATTTTTGAATTTTTAAATTATCTTATGAAATGATTTTTACTTAAATAATAAAAATAAAATAAAGTCCAGCAATATCTAATAAACAACAGATCTGTAAATTTATTATTTTTTTATTTTTAAACTAAAAATATATTTTTTCTAATTTTAAAAAATTAAGAAATTCCAAAAATATCCAAAAAAATAAAAAATTTTAATTTTAATTTTTTAAATTAATTTATTCTTAATTTGTGAACAAGTGCAGCAAAAAAAGTCAACTATCTGGGTGTAGCATTATCCGGTGAATAAAAAATAAAAAATATTTTTAAAAAAATAAAAATTTTAAAAAAATAAATTTTTGAATTTTTGAATTTTTAAATCATATTATTAAATGTTTTTTTATTTAAATAATAAAAATAAAATAAAGTCCAGCAATATCAAGTAAACAACAGACCTATAAATTTATTATTTTTTAATTTTTAAAATAAAAAATATTTTTTCTAATTGTAAAAAATTAAAAAATTCCAAAAATATCCAAAAAATAAAAAAATTAAAATTCTAAATTTTTTAAATTAATTTATTCTTAATTTCTAAACATGTGCAGCAAAAAAAGTCAACTGTCTAGGCGTAGCAATATCCGGTGAATAAAAAATAAAAAATATTTTTAAAAGATAAAAAATTTTAAAAAACTAAATTTTTTATTTTTGAATTATCTTATGAAATGATTTTTACTTAAATAATAAAAATAAAATAAAGTCCAGCAATATCTAATAAACAACAGATCTGTAAATTTATTATTTTTTTATTTTTAAACTGAAAATATATTTTTTCTAATTGTAAAAAATTAAGAAATTCCAAAAATATCCAAAAAAATAAAAAATTTTAATTTTAATTTTT
Organism: Arachis hypogaea; assembly: GCF_003086295.3. NCBI lineage: Eukaryota > Viridiplantae > Streptophyta > Magnoliopsida > Fabales > Fabaceae > Arachis > Arachis hypogaea. The sequence continues at coordinate 88,246,028 of NC_092038.1, read as the reverse complement.
TAAATTAATTTATTCTTAATTTGTGAACAAGTGCAGCAAAAAAAGTCAACTATCTGGGTGTAGCATTATCCGGTGAATAAAAAATAAAAAATATTTTTAAAAAAATTATAAATTTTAAAAAAATAAATTTTTTATTTTTGAATTTTTAAATCATATTATTAACTGTTTTTTATTTAAATAATAATAATAAAATAAAGTCCAGCAATATCAAGTAAACAACAGACCTATAAATTTATTATTTTATAATTTTTAAAATAAAAAATACTTTTTCTAATTGTAAAAAATTAAAAAATTCCAAAAATATCCAAAAAATAAAAAAATTAAAATTCTAAATTTTTTAAATTAATTTATTCCTAATTTCTAAACAAGTGCAGCAAAAAAAGTCAACTGTCTAGGCGTAGCACTATCCGGTGAATAAAAAATAAAAAATATTTTTAAAAGATAAAAAATTTTAAAAAACTAAATTTTTTATTTTTGAATTTTTAAATTATCTTATGAAATGATTTTTACTTAAATAATAAAAATAAAATAAAGTCCAGCAATATCTAATAAACAACAGATCTGTAAATTTATTATTTTTTTATTTTTAAACTGAAAATATATTTTTTCTAATTGTAAAAAATTAAGAAATTCCAAAAATATCCAAAAAAATAAAAAATTTTAATTTTAATTTTTTAAATTAATTTATTCTTAATTTGTGAACAAGTGCAGCAAAAAAAGTCAACTATCTGGGTGTAGCATTATCCGGTGAATAAAAAATAAAAAAATTTTTAAAAAATTTAAAATTTTAAAAAAATAAAATTTTTTATTTTTGAATTTTTAAATCATATTATTAAATGTTTTTTATTTAAATAATAAAAATAAAATAAAGTCCAGTAATATCAAGTAAACAACAGACCTATAAATTTATTATTTTTGAATTTTTAAAATTAAAATTATTTTTTCTAATTGTAAAAAATTTAAAAATTTCAAAAATATCCAAAAAATAAAAAAATTTAAATTCTAAATTTTTTAAATTAATTTATTCTTAATTTCTAAACAAGTGCAGCAAAAAAAGTCAACTGTCTAGGCGTAGCATTATCCGGTGAATAAAAAATAAAAAATATTTTTAAAAGATAAAAAATTTTAAAAAACTAAATTTTTTATTTTTGAATTTTTAAATTATCTTATGAAATGATTTTTACTTAAATAATAAAAATAAAATAAAGTCCAGCAATATCTAATGAACAACAGATCTGTAAATTTATTATTTTTTTATTTTTAAACTAAAAATGTATTTTTTCTAATTGTAAAAAATTAAGAAATTCCAAAAATATCCAAAAATATAAAAAATTTTAATTTTAATTTTTTAAATTAATTTATTCTTAATTTGTGAACAAGTGCAGCAAAAAAAGTCAAATGTCTCGGTGTAGTATTATCTGGTGAATAAAAAAATAAAAATATTTTTAAAAAAATTAAAAATTAAAAAAATAATTTTTTTATTTTTGAATTTTAAATTATATTATTTAATATTTTTATTTAAATAATAAAAATAAAATATAGTCCAACAATATCTAATAAACAATAGATCTGTAAATTTATTACTTTTTTATTTTTAAAATAAAACTATATTTTTATAATTGTAAAAAATTAAGAAATTACCAAAATATCCAAAAAATAAAAAATTAAAATTTTAAATTTTTTAAATTAATTTATTCTAAATTTGTGAACAAGTGCAGAAAAAAGTCAACTGTTTGGGAGTAGCATTATCCGGTGAATAAAAAAATATTTTTAAAAAATTAAAAATTTAAAAAAAAATTTGAATTTTTAAATTATAGTATTAAATATTTTTATTTTAATAATAAAAATAAAATAAAGTCCAGCAATATCTAATAAACAACAGACTTATAAATTTATTATTTTTTAATTTTTAAACTAAAAAATATTTTTTCTAATTGTAAAAAATTAAAAAATTTAAAAAATATCCAAAAAATAAAAAAATTAAAATTCTAAATTTTTAAATTAATTTATTCTTAATTTCTAAACAAGTGCAGCAAAAAAGTCAACTGTCTAGGTGTAGCATTATCCGGTAAATAAAAAAATAAAAAATATTTTTAAAAGATAAAAAATTTTAAAAAACTAAATTTTTTATTTTTGAATTTTAAAATTATCTTATGAAATTTTTTTCTTTAAATAATAAAAATAAAATTAAGTCCAGCAATATCTAATAAACAACAGATCTGTAAATTTATTATTTTTTTATTTTAAACTAAAAATATATTTTTCTAATTGTAAAAAATAAAAAATTCCTAAAATATCCAAAAAATATAAAAAATTAAAATTTTTAATTTTTTAAAGAATTTATTCTTAATTTGTGAACAAGTGCAGCAAAAAAAGTCAACTGTCTGGGTGTAGCATTATCCGGTGAATAAAAAAATAAAAATATTTTTAAAAAAATTAAAAAATAAAAAAATAAAATTTTTATTCTTAATTTGTGAACAAGTGCAGAAAAAAAGTCAACTGTCTCGGTGTAGCATTATCCGGTGAATAAAAAATATAAATATTTTTAAAAAATTAAAAATTAAAAAAATAAATTTTTTTATTTTTGAATTTTTAAATTATATTATTAAATGTTTTTTAGTTAAATAATAAAAATAAAATAAAGTCCAACAATATCTAATAAACAATAGATCTGTAAATTTTTTTATTTTTAAACTAAAAATATATTTTTTCTAATTGTAAAAAATTAAGAAATTCCAAATATATCCAAAAAAATAAAAAATTAAAATTTTAATTTTTTTAAATTAATTTACTCTTAATTTCTAAACAAGTGCAGCAAAAAAAGTCAACTGTCTTATCCGGTGAATAAAAAAATATTTTTAAAAAAATTAAAAATTAAAAAAAATTATTTTGGAATTATTAAATTATATTATTAAATTTTTTTTATTTAAATAAAAAAAATCAAATAAAGTCCAACAATATCTAATAAACAATAGATTTGTAAATTTATTTTTTTTATTTTTAAACTAAAAATATATTTTTCTAATTATAAAAAATTAAAATATTCCTAAAATATCCAAAAAATATAAAAAATTAAAATTTTAAATTTTTTATGTTAATTTATTCTTAATTTGTGAATAAGTGCAGCAAAAAAGGTCAACTGTCTGGGTGTAGCATTATCCGGTGAATAAAAAAATAAAAATATTTTTAAAAAATAAAAAATTTAAAAAAATAATTTTTTTATTTTTGAATTTTTAAATAATATTATTAAATGTTTTTTAGTTAAATAATAAAAATAAAATAAAGTCCAACAATATCTAATAAACAATAGATCTGTAAATTTTTTTTATTTTTAAATTAAAAATATATTTTTTCTTATTGTAAAAAATTAAGAAATTCCAAATATATCCAAAAAAATAAAAAATTAAAATTTTAAATTTTTTAAATTAATTTATTCTTAATTTGTGAACAAATGCAGCAAAAAAAGTCAACTGTCTGGGTGTAGTATTATCCGATGAATAAAAAGATAAAAAATATTTTTAAAAAATTAAAAATTTTTAAAATATAAAATTTTTTATTTTTGGGTTTTTAAATTATATTATTAAATATTTTTTATTTAAATAATAAAAATAAAATAACGTCCAGCAATATCTAGTAAACAACAAATCTATAAATTTATTATTTTTTTAATTTTTAAAATAAAAAATATTTTTTATAATTGTAAAAATTTTAAAAATTCCAAAAATAACCAAAAAATAAAAATATTAAAATTCTAAATTTTTTAAATTAATTTATTCTTAATTTCTAAACAAGTGCAGCAAAAAAAGTCAATTGTCTTATCCGGTGAATAAAAAAATTAAAAATATTTTTAAAAAAATTAAAAATTAAAAAAAATAAAATTTTTTATTATGGAAATTTTAAATTATATTATTAAATGTTTTTTAGTTAAATAATAAAAATAAAATAAATTCCAATAATATCTAATAAACAATAGATCTGTAAATTTTTTTTATTTTTAAACTAAAAATATATTTTTCTTATTGTAAAAAATTAAGAAATTCAAAATATATCCAAAAAAATAAAAAATTAAAATTTTAAATTTTTTAAATTAATTTATTCTTAATTTGTGAACAAGTGCAGCAAAAAAAGTCAATTGTCTGGGTGTAGTATTATCCGGTGAATAAAAAAATAAAAGATATTTTTAAAAAAATTAAAAATTTTTAAAAAATAAAATTTTCTATTTTTGAATTTTTAAATTATATTATTAAATGTTTTTTAGTTAAATAATAAAAATAAAATAAAGTCCAACAATATCTAATAAACAATAGATCTGTAATTTTTTTTATTTTTAAACTAAAAATATATTTTTTCTAATTGTAAAAAATTAAGAAATTCCAAATATATCCAAAAAATAAAAAATTAAAATTTTAAATTTTTTCAATTAATTTATTCATAATTTCTAAACAAGTGCAGCAAAAAAAGTCAACTGTCTTATCCGGTGAATAAAAAAATAAAAAATATTTTTAAAAATTAAAAATTAAAAAAAATTATTTTGGAATTTTTAAATTATATTATTAAATGTTTTTTATTTAAATAATAAAAATAAAACAAAGTCCAACAATATCTAATAAACAATAGATTTGTAAATTTATTTTTTTATTTTTAAACTAAAAATATATTTTTCTAATTATATATCTAGTAAACAACAGATCTATAAATTTATTATTTTTTTAATTTTTAAAATAAAAAATATTTTTTCTAATTGTAAAAAATTTAAAAATTCCAAAAATAACCAAAAAATAAATATATTAAAATTCTAAATTTTTTAAATTAATTTATTCTTAATTTCTAAACAAGTGCAGCAAAAAAAAGTCAACTGTCTTATCCGGTGAATAAAAAAATAAAAAATATTTTTAAAAAACTAAAAATTAAAAAAAATTATTTTGGAATTTTTAAATTATATTATTAAATGTTTTTTATTTAAATAATAAAAATAAAATAAAGTCCAACAATATCTAATAAACAATAGTTTTGTAAATTTATTTTTTTATTTTTAAACTAAAAATATATTTTTCTAATTATAAAAAATTAAAAAATTCCTAAAATATCCAAAAAATATAAAAAATTAAAATTTTAAATTTTTTATGTTAATTTATTCTTAATTTGAGAACAAGTGCAGCAAAAAAGTCAACTGTCTGGGTGTAGCATTATCCGGTGAATAAAAAATAAAAATATTTTTAAAAAATTAAAAATTAAAAAAATAAAATTTTCTATTTTTGAATTTTTAAATTATATTATTAAATTTTTTTTAGTTAAATAATAAAAATAAAATAAAGTCCAACAATATCTAATAAACAATAGATCTGTAAATTTTTTTATTTTTAAACTAAAAATATATTTTTTCTTATTGTAAAAAATTAAGAAATTCCAAATATATCCAAAAAAATAAAAAATTTTAATTTTAATTTTTTTAAATTAATTTATTCTTAATTTGTGAACAAGTGCAGCAAAAAAAGTCAACTGTCTGGGTGTAGTATTATCCGGTGAATAAAGAAATAAAAAATATTTTTAAAAAATTAAAAATTTTTAAAAATAAAATTTTTTATTTTTTGATTTTTAAATTATATTATTAAATGATTTTAATTTAAATAATAAAAATAAAATAACGTCTAGCAATATCTAGTAAACAACAGATCTATAAATTTATTATTTTTTTAATTTTTAAAATAAAAATTATTTTTTCTAATTGAAAAAATTTAAAAATTCCAAAAATAACCAAAAAATAAAAATATTAAAATTCTAAATTTTTTAAATTAATTTATTCTTAATTTCTAAACAAGTTCAGCAAAAAAAGTCAATTGTCTTATCCGGTGAATAAAAAAATTAAAAATATTTTTAAAAAAATAAAAATTAAAAAAAATAAAATTTTTTATTTTGGAAATTTTAAATTATATTATTAAATGTTTTTTAGTTAAATAATAAAAATAAAATAAAGTCCAATAATATCTAATAAACAATAGATTTGTAAATTTATTTTTTTATTTTTAAACTAAAAATATATTTTTCTAATTATAAAAAATTAAAAATTCTAAAATATCCAAAAAATGTAAAAAATTAAAATTTTAAATTTTTTATGTTAATTTATTCTTAATTTAAGAACAACTGCAGCAAAAAAGTCAACTGTCTGGGTGTAGCATTATCCGGTGAATAAAAAAATAAAAATATTTTTAAAAAAATTAAAAATTAAAAAAATTAAAATTTTCTATTTTTGAATTTTTAAATTATATTATTAAATGTTTTTTAGTTAAATAATAAAAATAAAATAAAGTCCAACAATATCTAATAAACAATAGATCTGTAAATTTTTTTTATTTTTATACTAAAAATATATTTTTTCTTATCGTAAAAAATTAAGAAATTCCAAATATATCCAAAAAATAAAAAATTAAAATTTTTAATTTATTAAATTAATTTATTCTTAATTTGTGAACAAGTGCAGCAAAAAAAGTCAACTGTCTAGGTGTAGTATTATCAGATGAATAAAAAAATAAGAAATATTTTTAAAAAATTAAAAATTTTTAAAAAATTAAAAATTTTTAAAAAATAAAATTTTTTATTTTTGGATTTTTAAATTATATTATTAAATGTTTTTTATTTAAATAATAAAAATAAAATAACGTCCAGCAATATCTAGTAAACAACAGATCTATAAATTTATTATTTTTTTAATTTTTAAAATGAAAAATATTTTTTCTAACTGTAAAAAATTTAAAAATTCCAAAAATAAGCAAAAAATAAAAATATTAAAATTCTAAATTTTTTAAATTAATTTATTCTTAATTTCTAAACAAGTGCAGCAAAAAAAGTCAACTGTCTTATCCGGTGAATAAAAAAATAAAAAATATTTTTAAAAAATTAAAAATTAAAAAAAATTATTTTGGAATTTTTAAATTATATTATTAAATGTTTTTTATTTAAATAATAAAAATAAAATAAAGTCCAACAATATCTAATAAACAATAGATTTGTAAATTTATTTTTTTATTTTTAAACTAAAAATATATTTTTCTAATTATAAGAAATTAAAAATTCCTAAAATATCCAAAAAATATAAAAAATTAAATTTTTTATGTTAATTTATTCTTAATTTGAGAACAAGTGCAGCAAAAAAGTCAACTGTCTGGGTGTAGCATTATCCGGTGAATAAAAAAATAAAAATATTTTTAAAAAATTAAAAATTAAAAAAATAAAATTTACTATTTTTGAATTTTTAAATTATATTATTAAATGTTTTTTAGTTAAATAATAAAAATAAAATAAAGTCCAACAATATCTAATAAACAATAGATCTGTAAATTTTTTTTATTTTTAAACTAAAAATATATTTTTTCTTATTGTAAAAAATTAAGAAATTCCAAATATATCCAAAAAATAAAAAATTAAAATTTTAAATTTTTTAAATTATTTTATTCTTAATTTGTGAACAAGTGCAGCAAAAAAAGTCAACTGTCTGGGTGTAGTATTATCCGGTGAATAAAAAAATAAAAAATATTTTTAAAAAAATTAAAAATTTTTAAAAAATAAAATTTTTTATTTTTGGATTTTTAAATTATATTATTAAATGTTTTTTATTTAAATAATAAAAATAAAATAACGTCCAGCAATATCTAGTAAACAACAGATCTATAAATTTATTATTTTTTTAATTTTTAAAATAAAAAATATTTTTTCTAATTGTAAAAAATTTAAAAATTCCAAAAATAACCAAAAAATAAAAATATTAACATTCAAAATTTTTTAAATTAATTTATTCTTAATTTCTAAACAAGTGCAGCAAACAAAAGTCAACTGTCTTATCCGGTGAATAAAAAAATAAAAAATATTTTTAAAAAATGAAAAATTAAAAAAAATTATTTTGGAATTTTTAAATTATATTATTAAATGTTTTTTATTTAAATAATAAAAATAAAATAAAGTCCAACAATATTTAATAAACAATAGATTTGTAAATTTATTTTTTTATTTTTAAACTAAAAATATATTTTTCAAATTATAAAAAATTAAAAATTCCTAAAATATCCAAAAAATGTAAAAAATTAAAATTTTAAATTTTTTATGTTAATTTATTCTTAATTTGAGAAAAACTGCAGCAAAAAAGTCAACTGTCTGGGTGTAGCATTATCTGGTGAATAAAAAAATAAAAATATTTTTAAAAAAATTAAAAATTAAAAAAATTAAAATTTTCTATTTTTGAATTTTTAAATTATATTATTAAATGTTTTTTAGTTAAATAATAAAAATAAAATAAAGTCCAACAATATCTAATAAACAATAGATCTGTAAATTTTTTTTATTTTTAAACTAAAAATATATTTTTTCTTATTGTAAAAAATTAAGAAATTCCAAATATATCCAAAAAAATAAAAAATTAAAATTTTAAATTTTTTAAATTATTTTATTCTTAATTTGTGAACAAGTGCAGCAAAAAAAGTCAACTGTCTGGGTGTAGTATTATAACTCCGCCTATGTTACACTTGCGGTACATAGCCGGTCCCAAGCCCGGATAAAGGAGGAGGGTTGTGTTAGGTCTTCGGCAACCAACGTAAAAATATAGCCGAACCCCCCATGACATGAATCAAAGACATTATTGCGCTAAAGCTAGGTCGTTACCCGGAAGTAACGCGCCGTATGGCTCGAGTACGGTGTCAAAGCAAGAGCCGCTACATCGGTGCCCGGATGTAGTGTTAAATGAGCAAGGGTTCTCGCGTTTTCGTGAACGGACGAGGGTAAATAAGCTAGTTCACAAAGGAAAAGGTAAAGGTCGAAGCGACAAAAGGTTGAGATTTGGGACATGGAACATAGGCACTCTAACAGGAAAGTCCATGGAGGTGGTGGACACCATGACAAGGAGGAAGATTAACATTATGTGCCTACAAGAAACGAAATGGGTTGGTGCAAAGGCTAGGGAGTTGGATTCTTCTGGTTTCAAACTTTGGTATACAGGAAAGGTGAAGAATAGGAATGGAGTTGGAATAATTGTGGATAAACAGTGGAAGAAGGACGTAGTTGATGTCAAGAGGGTGGGAGATCGGATCATCTCTATCAAACTTGTGGTGGAGGGAGGTGCTTTCCATGTGATTAGCGCCTATGCACCGCAAGTGGGTTCGGACGAACAACACAAGATAAGGTTTTGGGAGGATCTAGAGAGTTTGGTTCAAGGCATATCTTTGGGAGATAAGATTTTCTTAGGAGGAGATTTAAATGGCCATGTTGGGAGAGAAGTGACTGGATATGGGAGTATTCACGGAGGCCATGGTTTCGGGGTGATCAATGCCGAGGGTAAAACTATTTTGGACTTTTCCTCAACTTTTGATCTTCTCATCGCAAATACATGTTTTAAAAAGAGAGATGAACATCTTATAACCTATAAGAGTGGCATGACAAGCTCTCAAATCGACTTCTTCTTGTTGAGGAGAGTCGACCGGAAATTTTGCATTAACTGTAAAATTATCCCGGGAGAGAGTTTGACAACACAACATAGGGTGCTCGTCATGGATTTTCGCGTTGAGCAAAAGTTGAGGAAAAGACATCATACGAAGAACCCAAGGACGAGGTGGTGGCGGATGAAAGGTGAGGAACAAAGAAGCTTCCTAAGACGGGTAGGAGAAGAGGCAAAGTGGGATGGGAATGGAAGCGCGGAAGAAATGTGGAGGGAGATGGCAGAAGTTATTAGAAGAACAGCAAAAGAAAGTTTTGGTGAATCTAAAGGAATAGGACCAAGAGACAAGGAGTCCTGGTGGTGGAATGCGAGTATACAAGAAAAGATAAAGATAAAAAGAGAATGCTTTAAAGAGTGGTCTTTATGCCGCAATGCAGATAACTGGGAAAAATATAAGGCGGCTAAGAAAAAGACAAAAGTGGCTGTAAGTGAAGTAAGAACAAGAGCATATGAGGGTCTCTACCAGTCTTTAGGCACGAAAGAAGGAGAAAAAGGTATATATAGAATTACAAAGAGCCGGGAAAGAAGAACGAGAGATTTAGATCAGGTTAAGTGCATAAAGGATAAGGATGGAGAGGTGTTGGCTCAAGAGGAGAAGATTGATGAAAGGTGGAAGAGCTACTTCTACGAGTTATTTAATGAGGGACAGAAGACTCTTCCGAGCCTTGGTCGATTATGCACAAGCGAAGAAGATCAAAACTTTGACTACTATCGAAAGATTCGAGACTTCGAGGTAAAAGAGGCTCTAAAGCAGATGAAAAATGGCAGGGCAGTAGGACCTGATAATATCCCGATTGAGGTTTGGAAGGGTCTTGAAGGAAAAGGCATCAACTGGTTAACCAAGCTTTTTAATGAGATTTTAAGGTCAAAGAAGATGCCTGATGAGTGGAGAAAGAGCACCTTGGTACCTATCTACAAGAATAAGGGGGATATACAAAGTTGCGGAAATTATAGAGGGATTAAGCTTATGAGTCATACTATGAAGTTATGGGAAAGGGTGATAGAACGGAGGTTGAGAAAAGAGACACAAGTAACAGAGAACCAATTTGGATTTATGCCAGGCAGATCTACCACTGAAGCGATATACCTATTAAGAAGGATGATGGAGAGGTATCGTAGTAATAAAAGGGATCTACACATGGTGTTTATTGATTTGGAAAAAGCGTATGATAGGGTACCAAGGGAGGTCTTATGGAAGGTTTTAGAAAAGAGGAGAGTAAGGATCGCATATATTCGGGCAATTAAAGACATGTATGATGGGGCCACAACTAGTGTGAAGACTCAAGGTGGTGTGACAGAGGAATTCCCTATTGGTATAGGATTACACCAGGGATCATCCTTAAGTCCATACCTTTTCACATTAGTCTTGGAAGTACTCACAGAGCACATCCAAGAGCCTGTGCCATGGTGCATGCTTTTTGCCGATGATATCGTCCTTATGGGAGAGTCAAGGGAAGACCTAAATAAGAAGTTGGAGTTATGGAGAGAAGCTCTAGAAGTGTATGGTCTGCGCATAAGCCGTAGCAAGACGGAATATATGGAATGTAAGTTCAGTCTGAGAAGGGAAAACTCCAATATAGAGGTGAAAATTGGAGAGAACACCCTACGAAAAGTTAAAAGTTTTAAGTATCTCGGGTGCATCATACAGGATAATGGAGAGATTGAACATGATGTAAATCATAGGATCCAAGCAGGTTGGTCAAAATGGCGGAGTGCATCTGGTTTTATATGCGACAAAAAAGTGCCTTTAAAACTTAAAGGTAAATTCTATCGCACCGCTATAAGACCGGCGATGCTGTATGGTACGGAGTGTTGGGCGGCTAAAGGGGAGCACGAACATAAGCTGAGTGTGGCAGAGATGAAGATGTTGAGATGGATGAGTGGTCATACGCGATTGGATAAAATAAGGAATGAAGATATAAGGGAGAGAGTTGGAGTAGCACCCATTGTGGAAAAGATGGTTGAATCGCGTCTCAGGTGGTTTGGACATGTGAGAAGAAGACCGATAGAACATCCAGTCAGGAGGGTGGATGAGATGGAAGATGGACAAAGGGCGAAAGGCAGAGGAAGACCTAAGAAGACCATCCATGAGGTGGTCAGACGAGATCTATATGTAAACGGTCTCACTGTAGACATGATACATGACAGAGCACAATGGCGTCGTTTGATTCATGTAGCCGACCCCACTTAGTGGGACAAGGCTTTGTTGTTGTTGTTGTTGTTGTCTGGGTGTAGTATTATCCGGTGAATAAAAAAATAAAAATATTTTTAAAAAAATTAAAAATTTTTAAAAAATAAAATTTTTATTTTTGAATTTTAAATTATATTATTAAATGTTTTTTATTTAAATAATAAAAATAAAATAACGTCCAGCAATATCTAGTAAACAACAGATCTATAAATTTATTATTTTTTTAATTTTTAAAATAAAATATTTTTTCTAATTGTAAAAAATTTAAAAATTCCAAAAATAACCAAAAAATAAAAATATTAATTCAAAATTTTTTAAATTAATTTATTTCTAATTTCTAAACAAGTGCAGCAAAAAAAATTCAACTGTCTTATCCGGTGAATAAAAAAATAAAAAATATTTTTAAAAAATGAAAAAATAAAAAAAATTATTTTGGAATTTTTAAATTATATTATTAAATGTTTTTTATTTAAATAATAAAAATAAAATAAAGTCCAACAATATTTAATAAACAATAGATTTGTAAATTTATTTTTTTATTTTTAAACTAAAAATATATTTTTCTAATTATAAAAATTAAAAATTCCTAAAATATCCAAAAAATAAAAAATTAAAATTTTAAATTTTTTATTTAATTTATTCTTAATTTGTGAACAAGTGCAGCAAAAAAAGTCAACTGTCTGGGTGTAGTATTATCCGGTGAATAAAAAAATAAAAAATATTTTTAAAAAAATTAAAAATTTTTAAAAAATAAAATTTTTATTTTTGAATTTTTAAATTATATTATTAAATGTTTTTTATTTAAATAATAAAAATAAAATAACCTCCAGCAATATCTAGTAAACAACAGATCTATAAATTTATTATTTTTTTAATTTTTAAAATAAAAAATATTTTTTCTAATTGTAAAAAATTTAAAAATTCCAAAAATAACCAAAAAATAAAAATATTAAAATTCTAAATTTTTTAAATTAATTTATTCTTAATTTCTAAACAAGTGCAGCAAAAAAAAGTCAACTGTCTTATCCGGTGAATAAAAAAATAAAAAATATTTTTAAAAAATAAAAATTAAAAAAATTATTTTGGAATTTTTAAATTATATTATTAAATGTTTTTTATTTAAATAATAAAAATAAAATAAAGTCCAACAATATCTAATAAACAATAGATTTGTAAATTTATTTTTTTATTTTTAAACTAAAAATATATTTTTCTAATTATAAAAATTAAAAATTCCTAAAATATCCAAAAAATATAAAAAATTAAAATTTTAAATTTTTTATGTTAATTTATTCTTAATTTGAGAACAAGTGCAGCAAAAAAGTCAACTGTCTGGGTGTAGCATTATCCGGTGAATAAAAAAATAAAAATATTTTTAAAAAATTAAAAATTAAAAAAATAAAATTTTCTATTTTTGAATTTTTAAATTATATTATTAAATGTTTTTTAGTTAAATAATAAAAATAAAATAAAGTCCAACAATATCTAATAAACAATAGATCTGTAAATTTTTTTATTTTTAAACTAAAAATATATTTTTTCTTATTGTAAAAAATTAAGAAATTCCAAATATATCCAAAAAAATAAAAAATTAAAATTTTAATTTTTTAAATTAATTTATTCTTAATTTGTGAACAAGTGCAGCAAAAAAAGTCAACTGTCTGGGTGTAGTATTATCCGATGAATAAAAAAATAAAAATATTTTTAAAAAATTAAAAATTTTTAAAAAATAAAATTTTTTATTTTTGATTTTTAAATTATATTATTAAATGTTTTTTATTTAAATAATAAAAATAAAATAACGTCCAGCAATATCTAGTAAACAACAGATCTATAAATTTATTATTTTTTTAATTTTTAAAATAAAAAATATTTTTTCTAATTGTAAAAAATTTAAAAATTCCAAAAATAACCAAAAAATAAAAATATTAAAATTCTAAATTTTTTAAATTAATTTATTCTTAATTTCTAAACAAGTGCAGCAAAAAAAGTCAACTGTCTTATCCGGTGAATAAAAAATAAAAAATATTTTTAAAAAATTAAAAATTAAAAAAAATTATTTTGGAATTTTTAAATTATATTATTAAATGTTTTTTATTTAAATAATAAAAATAAAATAAAGTCCAACAATATCTAATAAACAATAGATTTGTAAATTTATTTTTTTATTTTTAAACTAAAAATATATTTTTCTAATTATAAAAATTAAAAATTCCTAAAATATCCAAAAAATATAAAAATTAAAATTTTAAATTTTTATGTTAATTTATTCTTAATTTGAGAACAAGTGCAGCAAAAAAGTCAACTGTCTGGGTGTAGCATTATCCGGTGAATAAAAAAAATATTTTTAAAAAATTAAAATTAAAAATAATAAAATTTTCTATTTTTGAATTTTTAAATTATATTATTAAATGTTTTTTAGTTAAATAATAAAAATAAAATAAAGTCCAACAATATCTAATAAACAATAGATCTGTAAATTTTTTTATTTTTAAACTAAAAATATATTTTTTCTTATTGTAAAAAATTAAGAAATTCCAAATATATCCAAAAAAATAAAAAATTAAAATTTTAATTTTTTAAATTAATTTATTCTTAATTTGTGAACAAGTGCAGCAAAAAAGTCAACTGTCTAGGTGTAGTATTATCCGGTGAATAAAAAAATAAAAAATATTTTTAAAAAATTAAAAATTTTAAAAAATAAAATTTTTTATTTTTGGATTTTTAAATTATATTATTAAATGTTTTTTATTTAAATAATAAAAATAAAATAACGTCCAGCAATATCTAGTAAACAACAGATCTATAAATTTATTATTTTTTAATTTTTAAAATAAAAAATATTTTTTCTAATTGTAAAAAATTTAAAAATTCCAAAAATAACCAAAAAATAAAAATATTAAAATTCTAAATTTTTTAAATTAATTTATTCTTAATTTCTAAACAAGTGCAGCAAAAAAAGTCAACTGTCTTATCCGGTGAATAAAAAATAAAAAATATTTTAAAAAATTAAAAATTAAAAAAAATTATTTTGGAATTTTTAAATTATATTATTAAATGTTTTTTATTTAAATAATAAAAATAAAATAAAGTCCAACAATATCTAATAAACAATAGATTTGTAAATTTATTTTTTTATTTTTAAACTAAAAATATATTTTTCTAATTATAAAAATTAAAAATTCCTAAAATATCCAAAAAATATAAAAAATTAAAATTTTAAATTTTTTATGTTAATTTATTCTTAATTTGAGAACAAGTGCAGCAAAAAAAGTCAACTGTCTGGGTGTAGCATTATCCGGTGAATAAAAAAAAAAATATTTTTAAAAAATTAAAATTAAAAAAATAAAATTTTCTATTTTTGAATTTTTAAATTATATTATTAAATGTTTTTTAGTTAAATAATAAAAATAAAATAAAGTCCAACAATATCTAATAAACAATAGATCTGTAAATTTTTTTATTTTTAAACTAAAAATATATTTTTCTTATTGTAAAAAATTAAGAAATTCCAAATATATCCAAAAAAATAAAAAATTAAAATTTTAATTTTTTAAATTAATTTATTCTTAATTTGTGAACAAGTGCAGCAAAAAAAGTCAACTGTCTGGTGTAGTATTATCCGGTGAATAAAAAAATAAAAAATATTTTTAAAAAAATTAAAAATTTTTAAAAAATAAAATTTTTTATTTTTGGATTTTTAAATTATATTATTAAATGTTTTTTATTTAAATAATAAAAATAAAATAACGTCCAGCAATATCTAGTAAACAACAGATCTATAAATTTATTATTTTTTTAATTTTTAAAATAAAAAATATTTTTTCTAATTGTAAAAAATTTAAAAATTCCAAAAATAACCAAAAAATAAAAATATTAAAATTCTAAATTTTTTAAATTAATTTATTCTTAATTTCTAAACAAGTGCAGCAAAAAAAGTCAACTGTCTTATCGGTGAATAAAAAATAAAAAATATTTTTAAAAAATTAAAAATTAAAAAAATTATTTTGGAATTTTTAAATTATATTATTAAATGTTTTTATTTAAATAATAAAAATAAAATAAAGTCCAACAATATCTAATAAACAATAGATTTGTAAATTTATTTTTTTATTTTTAAACTAAAAATATATTTTTCTAATTATAAAAATTAAAAATTCCTAAAATATCCAAAAAATATAAAAATTAAAATTTTAAATTTTTATGTTAATTTATTCTTAATTTGAGAACAAGTGCAGCAAAAAAAGTCAACTGTCTGGGTGTAGCATTATCCGGTGAATAAAAAAAAATATTTTTAAAAAATTAAAATTAAAAAAATAAAATTTTCTATTTTTGAATTTTTAAATTATATTATTAAATGTTTTTTAGTTAAATAATAAAAATAAAATAAAGTCCAACAATATCTAATAAACAATAGATCTGTAAATTTTTTTTATTTTTAAACTAAAAATATATTTTTCTTATTGTAAAAAATTAAGAAATTCCAAATATATCCAAAAAATAAAAAATTAAAATTTTAATTTTTTAAATTAATTTATTCTTAATTTGTGAACAAGTGCAGCAAAAAAAGTCAACTGTCTGGGTGTAGTATTATCCGTGAATAAAAAAATAAAAAATATTTTTAAAAAATTAAAAATTTTAAAAAATAAAATTTTTTATTTTTGATTTTTAAATTATATTATTAAATGTTTTTTATTTAAATAATAAAAATAAAATAACGTCCAGCAATATCTAGTAAACAACAGATCTATAAATTTATTATTTTTTAATTTTTAAAATAAAAAATATTTTTTCTAATTGTAAAAAATTTAAAAATTCCAAAAATAACCAAAAAATAAAAATATTAAAATTCTAAATTTTTTAAATTAATTTATTCTTAATTTCTAAACAAGTGCAGCAAAAAAAAGTCAACTGTCTTATCCGGTGAATAAAAAATAAAAAATATTTTTAAAAAATTAAAAATTAAAAAAAATTATTTTGGAATTTTTAAATTATATTATTAAATGTTTTTTATTTAAATAATAAAAATAAAATAAAGTCCAACAATATCTAATAAACAATAGATTTGTAAATTTATTTTTTTATTTTTAAACTAAAAATATATTTTTCTAATTATAAAAATTAAAAATTCCTAAAATATCCAAAAAATATAAAAAATTAAAATTTTAAATTTTTTATGTTAATTTATTCTTAATTTGAGAACAAGTGCAGCAAAAAAGTCAACTGTCTGGGTGTAGCATTATCCGGTGAATAAAAAAAAAATATTTTTAAAAAAATTAAAAATTAAAAAAATAAAATTTTCTATTTTTGAATTTTTAAATTATATTATTAAATGTTTTTTAGTTAAATAATAAAAATAAAATAAAGTCCAACAATATCTAATAAACAATAGATCTGTAAATTTTTTTTATTTTTAAACTAAAAATATATTTTTTCTTATTGTAAAAAATTAAGAAATTCCAAATATATCCAAAAAAATAAAAAATTAAAATTTTAATTTTTTAAATTAATTTATTCTTAATTTGTGAACAAGTGCAGCAAAAAAAGTCAACTGTCTGGGTGTAGTATTATCCGGTGAATAAAAAAATAAAAAATATTTTAAAAAATTAAAAATTTTAAAAAATAAAATTTTTTATTTTTGAATTTTTAAATTATATTATTAAATGTTTTTTATTTAAATAATAAAAATAAAATAACGTCCAGCAATATCTAGTAAACAACAGATCTATAAATTTATTATTTTTTTAATTTTTAAAATAAAAAATATTTTTTCTAATTGTAAAAAATTTAAAAATTCCAAAAATAACCAAAAAATAAAAATATTAAAATTCTAAATTTTTTAAATTAATTTATTCTTAATTTCTAAACAAGTGCAGCAAAAAAAAGTCAACTGTCTTATTCGGTGAATAAAAAAATAAAAAAGATTTTTAAAAAATTAAAAATTAAAAAAAATTATTTTGGAATTTTTAAATTATATTATTAAATGTTTTTTATTTAAATAATAAAATAAAATAAAGTCCAACAATATCTAATAAACAATAGATTTGTAAATTTATTTTTTTATTTTTAAACTAAAAATATATTTTTCTAATTATAAAAATTAAAAATTCCTAAAATATCCAAAAAATATAAAAAATTAAAATTTTAAATTTTTATGTTAATTTATTCTTAATTTGAGAACAAGTGCAGCAAAAAAGTCAACTGTCTGGGTGTAGCATTATCCGGTGAATAAAAAAATAAAAATATTTTTAAAAAATTAAAAATTAAAAAAATAAAATTTTCTATTTTTGAATTTTTAAATTATATTATTAAATGTTTTTTAGTTAAATAATAAAAATAAAATAAAGTCCAACAATATCTAATAAACAATAGATCTGTAAATTTTTTTTATTTTTAAACTAAAAATATATTTTTTCTTATTGTAAAAAATTAAGAAATTCCAAATATATCCAAAAAAATAAAAAATTAAAATTTAAATTTTTTAAATTATTTATTCTTAATTTGTGAACAAGTGCAGCAAAAAAGTCAACTGTCTGGGTGTAGTATTATCCGGTGAATAAAAAAATAAAAAATATTTTTAGAAAAATTAAAAATTTTTAAAAAATAAAATTTTTTATTTTTGATTTTTAAATTATATTATTAAATGTTTTTTATTTAAATAATAAAAATAAAATAACGTCCAGCAATATCTAGTAAACAACAGATCTATAAATTTATTATTTTTTTAATTTTTAAATAAAAAATATTTTTTCTAATTGTAAAAATTTAAAAATTCCAAAAATAACCAAAAAATAAAAATATTAAATTCTAAATTTTTTAAATTAATTTATTCTTAATTTCTAAACAAGTGCAGCAAAAAAAGTCAACTGTCTTATTCGGTGAATAAAAAAATAAAAAATTTTTAAAAAATTAAAAATTAAAAAAAATTATTTTGGAATTTTTAAATTATATTATTAAATGTTTTTTATTTAAATAATAAAATAAAATAAAGTCCAACAATATCTAATAAACAATAGATTTGTAAATTTATTTTTTTATTTTTAAACTAAAAATATATTTTTCTAATTATAAAAATTAAAAATTCCTAAAATATCCAAAAAATATAAAAATTAAAATTTTAAATTTTTATGTTAATTTATTCTTAATTTGAGAACAAGTGCAGCAAAAAAGTCAACTGTCTGGGTGTAGCATTATCCGGTGAATAAAAAAAAAAATATTTTTAAAAAATTAAAAATTAAAAAAATAAAATTTTCTATTTTTGAATTTTTAAATTATATTATTAAATGTTTTTTAGTTAAATAATAAAAATAAAATAAAGTCCAACAATATCTAATAAACAATAGATCTGTAAATTTTTTTTATTTTTAAACTAAAAATATATTTTTCTTATTGTAAAAAATTAAGAAATTCCAAATATATCCAAAAAAATAAAAAATTAAAATTTTAATTTTTTAAATTAATTTATTCTTAATTTGTGAACAAGTGCAGCAAAAAAAGTCAACTGTCTGGGTGTAGTATTATCCGGTGAATAAAAAAATAAAAAATATTTTTAAAAAATTAAAAATTTTTAAAAAATAAAATTTTTATTTTTGATTTTTAAATTATATTATTAAATGTTTTTTATTTAAATAATAAAAATAAAATAACGTCCAGCAATATCTAGTAAACAACAGATCTATAAATTTATTATTTTTTTAATTTTTAAAATAAAAAATATTTTTTCTAATTGTAAAAAATTTAAAAATTCCAAAAATAACCAAAAAATAAAAATATTAAAATTCAAATTTTTTAAATTAATTTATTCTTAATTTCTAAACAAGTGCAGCAAAAAAAGTCAACTGTCTTATCCGGTGAATAAAAAAATAAAAAATATTTTTAAAAAATTAAAAATTAAAAAAAATTATTTTGGAATTTTTAAATTATATTATTAAATGTTTTTTATTTAAATAATAAAAATAAAATAAAGTCCAACAATATCTAATAAACAATAGATTTGTAAATTTATTTTTTTATTTTTAAACTAAAAATATATTTTTCTAATTATAAAAATTAAAAATTCCTAAAATATCCAAAAAATATAAAAAATTAAAATTTTAAATTTTTTATGTTAATTTATTCTTAATTTGAGAACAAGTGCAGCAAAAAAGTCAACTGTCTGGGTGTAGCATTATCCGGTGAATAAAAAAATAAAAATATTTTTAAAAAAATTAAAAATTAAAAAAATAAAATTTTCTATTTTTGAATTTTTAAATTATATTATTAAATGTTTTTTAGTTAAATAATAAAAATAAAATAAAGTCCAACAATATCTAATAAACAATAGATCTGTAAATTTTTTTTATTTTTAAACTAAAAATATATTTTTTCTTATTGTAAAAAATTAAGAAATTCCAAATATATCCAAAAAAATAAAAAATTAAAATTTTAAATTTTTTAAATTAATTTATTCTTAATTTGTGAACAAGTGCAGCAAAAAAAGTCAACTGTCTGGGTGTAGTATTATCCGATGAATAAAAAAATAAAAATATTTTTAAAAAATTAAAAATTTTTAAAAAATAAAATTTTTTATTTTTGATTTTTAAATTATATTATTAAATGTTTTTATTTAAATAATAAAAATAAAATAACGTCCAGCAATATCTAGTAAACAACAGATCTATAAATTTATTATTTTTTTAATTTTTAAAATAAAAAATATTTTTTCTAATTGTAAAAAATTTAAAAATTCCAAAAATAACCAAAAAATAAAAATATTAAAATTCTAAATTTTTTAAATTAATTTATTCTTAATTTCTAAACAAGTGCAGCAAAAAAAGTCAACTGTCTTATTCGGTGAATAAAAAATAAAAAATATTTTTAAAAAATTAAAAATTAAAAAAAATTATTTTGGAATTTTTAAATTATATTATTAAATGTTTTTTATTTAAATAATAAAAATAAAATAAAGTCCAACAATATCTAATAAACAATAGATTTGTAAATTTATTTTTTTATTTTTAAACTAAAAATATATTTTTCTAATTATAAAAAATTAAAAATTCCTAAAATATCCAAAAATATAAAAAATTAAAATTTTAAATTTTTATGTTAATTTATTCTTAATTTGAGAACAAGTGCAGCAAAAAAAGTCAACTGTCTGGGTGTAGCATTATCCGGTGAATAAAAAAATAAAATATTTTTAAAAAAATTAAAAATTAAAAAAATAAAATTTTCTATTTTTGAATTTTTAAATTATATTATTAAATGTTTTTTATTTAAATAATAAAAATAAAATAACGTCCAACAATATCTAATAAACAATAGATCTGTAAATTTTTTTTTTATTTTTAAACTAAAAAATATTTTTTCTTATTGTAAAAAATTAAAAATTCCAAATATATCCAAAAAATAAAAAATTAAAATTTAAATTTTTTAAATTAATTTATTCTTAATTTGTGAACAAGTGCAGCAAAAAAGTCAACTGTCTGGTGTATTATCCGGTGAATAAAAAAATAAAAAATATTTTTAAAAAATTAAAAATTTAAAAAAAAATTTTTATTTTGGAATTTTTAAATTATATTATTAAATGTTTTTTATTTAAATAATAAAAATAAAATAAAGTCCAACAATATCTAATAAACAATAGATTGTAAATTTATTTTTTTATTTTTAAACTAAAAATATATTTTTCTAATTATAAAAAATTAAAAATTCCTAAAATATCCAAAAAATAAAAAATTAAAATTTTAAATTTTTTATGTTAATTTATTCTTAATTTGAGAACAAGTGCAGCAAAAAAAGTCAACTGTCTGGGTGTAGCATTATCCGGTGAATAAAAAATAAAAATATTTTTAAAAAAATTAAAAATTAAAAAAATAAAATTTTCTATTTTTGAATTTTTAAATTATATTATTAAATGTTTTTTAGTTAAATAATAAAAATAAAATAAAGTCCAACAATATCTAATAAACAATAGATCTGTAAATTTTTTTTATTTTTAAACTAAAAATATATTTTTCTTATTGTAAAAAATTAAGAAATTCCAAATATATCCAAAAAAATAAAAAATTAAAATTTTAAATTTTTTAAATTAATTTATTCTTAATTTGTGAACAAGTGCAGCAAAAAAAGTCAACTGTCTGGGTGTAGTATTATCCGATGAATAAAAAAATAAGAAATATTTTTAAAAAATTAAAAATTTTAAAAAATAAAATTTTTTATTTTTGAATTTTTAAATTATATTATTAAATGTTTTTTATTTAAATAATAAAAATAAAATAACGTCCAGCAATATCTAGTAAACAACAGATCTATAAATTTATTATTTTTTTAATTTTTAAAATAAAAAATATTTTTTCTAATTGTAAAAAATTTAAAAATTCCAAAAATAACCAAAAAATAAAAATATTAAAATTCTAAATTTTTTAAATTAATTTATTCTTAATTTCTAAACAAGTGCAGCAAAAAAAGTCAACTGTCTTATTCGGTGAATAAAAAAATAAAAAATATTTTAAAAAATTAAAAATTAAAAAAAATTATTTTGGAATTTTTAAATTATATTATTAAATGTTTTTTATTTAAATAATAAAAATAAAATAAAGTCCAACAATATCTAATAAACAATAGATTTGTAAATTTATTTTTTTATTTTTAAACTAAAAATATATTTTTCTAATTATAAAAATTAAAAATTCCTAAAATATCCAAAAATATAAAAAATTAAAATTTTAAATTTTTATGTTAATTTATTCTTAATTTGAGAACAAGTGCAGCAAAAAAGTCAACTGTCTGGGTGTAGCATTATCCGGTGAATAAAAAATAAAAATATTTTTAAAAAATTAAAAATTAAAAAAATAAAATTTTCTATTTTTGAATTTTTAAATTATATTATTAAATGTTTTTTAGTTAAATAATAAAAATAAAATAAAGTCCAACAATATCTAATAAACAATAGATCTGTAAATTTTTTTTATTTTTAAACTAAAAATATATTTTTTCTTATTGTAAAAAATTAAGAAATTCCAAATATATCCAAAAAAATAAAAAATTAAAATTTAAATTTTTTAAATTAATTTATTCTTAATTTGTGAACAAGTGCAGCAGAAAAAGTCAACTGTCTCGGTGTAGTATTATCCTGTGAATAAAAAATAAAAAATATTTTTAGAAAAATTAAAAATTTTTAAAAAATAAAATTTTTTATTTTTGAATTTTTAAATTATATTATTAAATGTTTTTTATTTAAATAATAAAAATAAAATAACGTCCAGCAATATCTAGTAAACAACAGATCTATAAATTTATTATTTTTTTAATTTTTAAAATAAAAAATACTTTTTCTAATTTAAAAAGTTTAAAAATTCCAAAAATAACCAAAAAATAAAAATATTAAAATTCTAAATTTTTTAAATTAATTTATTCTTAATTTCTAAACAAGTGCAGCAAAAAAAAGTCAACTGTCTTATCTGGTGAATAAAAAATAAAAAAGATTTTTAAAAAATTAAAAATTAAAAAAAATTATTTTGAATTTTTAAATTATATTATTAAATGTTTTTATTTAAATAATAAAATAAATTAAAGTCCAACAATATCTAATAAACAATAGATTTGTAAATTTATTTTTTTATTTTTAAACTAAAAATATATTTTTCTAATTATAAAAAATTAAAAATTCCTAAAATATCCAAAAAATATAAAAAATTAAAATTTTAAATTTTTTATGTTAATTTATTCTTAATTTGAGAACAAGTGCAGCAAAAAAAGTCAACTGTCTGGGTGTAGCATTATCCGGTGAATAAAAAAATAAAAATATTTTTAAAAAATTAAAAATTAAAAAAATAAAATTTTTATTTTTGAATTTTTAAATTATATTATTAAATGTTTTTTAGTTAAATAATAAAAAAAAATAAAGTCCAACAATATCTAATAAACAATAGATCTGTAAATTTTTTTTATTTTTAAACTAAAAATATATTTTTTCTTATTGTAAAAAATTAAGAAATTCCAAATATATCCAAAAAAATAAAAAATTAAAATTTTAATTTTTTAAATTAATTTATTCTTAATTTGTGAACAAGTGCAGCAAAAAAAGTCAACTGTCTGGGTGTAGTATTATCCGGTGAATAAAAAAATAAAAAATATTTTTAAAAAATTAAAAATTTTTAAAAAATAAAATTTTTTATTTTTGGATTTTTAAATTATATTATTAAATGTTTTTATTTAAATAATAAAAATAAAATAACGTCCAGCAATATCTAGTAAACAACAGATCTATAAATTTATTATTTTTTTAATTTTTAAAATAAAAAATATTTTTTCTAATTGTAAAAAATTTAAAAATTCCAAAAATAACCAAAAAATAAAAATATTAAATTCTAAATTTTTTAAATTAATTTATTCTTAATTTCTAAACAAGTGCAGCAAAAAAAAGTCAACTGTCTTATCTGGTGAATAAAAAAATAAAAAATATTTTAAAAAAATTAAAAATTAAAAAAAATTTATTTTGGAATTTTTAAATTATATTATTAAATGTTTTTATTTAAATAATAAAAATAAAATAAAGTCCAACAATATCTAATAAACAATAGATTTGTAAATTTATTTTTTTATTTTTAAACTAAAAATATATTTTTCTAATTATAAAAATTAAAAATTCCTAAAATATCCAAAAAATATAAAAAATTAAAATTTTAAATTTTTTATGTTAATTTATTCTTAATTTGAGAACAACTGCAGCAAAAAAAGTCAACTGTCTGGGTGTAGCATTATCCGGTGAATAAAAAATAAAAATATTTTTAAAAAATTAAAAATTAAAAAAATAAAATTTTCTATTTTGAATTTTTAAATTATATTATTAAATGTTTTTAGTTAAATAATAAAAATAAAATAAAGTCCAACAATATCTAATAAACAATAGATCTGTAAATTTTTTTTATTTTTAAACTAAAAATATATTTTTTCTTATTGTAAAAAATTAAGAAATTCCAAATATATCCAAAAAAATAAAAATTAAAATTTTAAATTTTTTAAATTATTTATTCTTAATTTGTGAACAAGTGCAGCAAAAAAAGTCAACTGTCTGGGTGTAGTATTATCCGGTGAATAAAAAAATAAAAATATTTTTAAAAAATTAAAAATTTTAAAAAATAAAATTTTTTATTTTTGGATTTTTAAATTATATTATTAAATGTTTTTTATTTAAATAATAAAAATAAATAACGTCCAGCAATATCTAGTAAACAACAGATCTATAAATTTATTATTTTTTTAATTTTTAAATAAAAATATTTTTTCTAATTGTAAAAAATTAAAAATTCCAAAAATAACCAAAAAATAAAAATATTAACATTCAAATTTTTAAATTAATTTATTCTTAATTTCTAAACAAGTGCAGCAAAAAAAGTCAATGTCTTATCGTGAATAAAAAAATAAAAATATTTTAAAAAATTAAAAATTAAAAAAAATATTTTGGAATTTTAAATTATATTACTAAATGTTTTTATTTAAATAATAAAAATAAAATAAAGTCCAACAATATCTAATAAACAATAGATTTGTAAATTTATTTTTTTATTTTTAAACTAAAAATATATTTTTCTAATTATAAAAAATTAAAAATTCCTAAAATATCCAAAAAATATAAAAAATTAAAATTTTAAATTTTTTATGTTAATTTATTCTTAATTTGAGAACAACTGCAGCAAAAAAAGTCAACTGTCTGGGTGTAGCATTATCCGGTGAATAAAAAAATAAAAATATTTTTAAAAAAATTAAAAATTAAAAAAATTATTTTGGAATTTTTAAATTATATTACTAAATGTTTTTTATTTAAATAATAAAAATAAAATAAAGTCCAACAATATCTAATAAACAATAGATTTGTAAATTTATTTTTTTATTTTTAAACTAAAAATATATTTTTCTAATTATAAAAAATTAAAAATTCCTAAAATATCCAAAAAATATAAAAAATTAAAATTTTAAATTTTTTATGTTAATTTATTCTTAATTTGAGAACAACTGCAGCAAAAAAAGTCAACTGTCTGGTGTAGCATTATCCGGTGAATAAAAAAATAAAAATATTTTTAAAAAATTAAAAATTAAAAAATAAATTTTTATTTTTGAATTTTTAAATTATATTATTAAATGTTTTTATTAAATAATAAAAATAAATAAAGTCCAACAATATCTAATAAACAATAGATCTGTAAATTTTTTATTTTTAAACTAAAAATATATTTTTCTTATTGTAAAAAATTAAAAATTCCAAAAATATAAAAAAATAAAAAATAAAAAATTAAAATTTTAAATTTTTTATTAATTTATTCTTAATTTGTAAATGCAATATCAATTTAGTTTATATGCAAATTGAGGTGAATGATTTCCTTGAAATTTAATGCATGAGATGGCAAAACTTTGAGAAAAGCTCTTTGGTTTATGATAGGTGATGAAGCAAGAAGACAATGATGCACGGAAATCTTGAAGCAAGAAGGAGATGCACGTTGCCAACTTGAGGATCAAGTTGGCAACGCCCAAATTGGTGCTGCCAGGAGGATTAGCACGTTGGCAACTTGGAAACCAAGTTGGCAACGTGCTAGTGCATGTTCAGCAGGATTTGCAACCTGACCTTCCCCCTTTCAAGGATGAATAACTCGAACCACAAGGATCGAATTGGCATGATTTCAATTGTGTTGTGAAGCTGACATCAAGAGCTTTCCAACGATATACAATAGTCCATAATGTGGTAAGGAATGGAAGCTCAAATCAGAGGGAAACTTAAGCCCCAAGAGCAAGGAAATGGAGCATTGCAAGTTGCCAACTTGAGGACCAAGTTGGCAACGCCAGGAAGCCACCAGGGGAAGATTAGCACGTTGCCAACGCCAACACCAAGTTGGCAACGCCAGGAAGCCACCAGGGGAGACGCATTGCACGTTACCAACGCCAACACCAAGTTGGCAACGCCAGGAAGCTACCAGGAGAGATGTTGACACGTTGTTGCTGGCGTGTTTGCCAACAACGTGGGCAACAACGCCCAAGCCAAGAAGAAAAGAGATGTTGGCACGTTGTTGCTGGCGTGTTTGCCAACAACGTGGGCAACAACGCCCAAGCCAAGAAGAAGAGGAGCCTGGCGTTGTTGCTGCATGTTTGCTAGTAACGTGGGCAACAACGCCCAGGCAACTTGATGTTGCTCTCTTCAAGAGCCTGTATCTTGAGCTAGAAAACTCCAAATGAGGTGAACTCAGTGGCATTGGAAAGTAGACATCAAGAGCTTTCCAACCATATATCATAATGAGGTATTGGAGTTCATTTGAAGGTTCAAAAGCCAGCTTCATTTAGAGCCCCAGAAACCTGAGCGTTGTCACTGGCGTTGTTGCCAATAACTTGGGCAACAACGCCCAAAATGAAGAAAAGAGCAGCATCCAGCACGTTGCCAACGTCCAGAGCACGTTGCCAACGCCCAGGAGCTTCCAGTGGGCGTTGTCACTGGCGTTGTTGCCAGTAACTTGGCAACAACGCCCAGCCCAGGCAGCCTGACCTCCCTCTCTTCAATGACTTATATCTTGAGCTAGAGAACTCCAAATGAGATGCTTCCAATTGCATTGGGAAATAGACATCAAGAGATTTCCATCCATATATCATAGCATGGGATTGGAATTCATTTGAAGATTCAAGAGCCAGCTACATTTAGAGCCTCAGAAACACTGGGCGTTATCGTGGGCGTGTTCACCAAAAACGCCCACCCAGGCAGCCTGACCTTCCCTCTTCAAAGGAGCATAACTTGAGCTATAGAGATCCAATTGAGGTGCTTCAAGTTGCATTGGAAAGCTGACATTCAGAGCTTTCCAACCATGTATAATAGTTTATAGTGAAGCATGAAATTGAAGCTCAAACAAGAGGCAACTTTAGGCATAAAAACTGAATTCAGAGAGGCCAAAACACTTAGCAACAATTTGGGCTGAGAACGCCCAAGCCCAGGAAATTCCATTCACGTTGCCAACGTGCATAAAGCTGGCGTTTTTGGCAACAACACCCAGATGGGCCAGAATTGATGAGGGATTGCTCTTGTCCTCTTCACCACTTTCAAAGGGGAAATCTTCCTTAATTGGACCAGGAACTTAACCATGGAAAAGCCCACATTGCAATCCAATTGAGGACCTCCAAATGAGTCTTGGAGTAGTATAAATAGAGTTAAATTTGTACTTGGGGATTCTTCTTCCACTTTTTTTAGAGACTTTTACTTTTACTTTGACATTGTGATTATTCTTCACTTCGGGAGGATACCCGAAAGCTATTTTGTCTCTCTTGCAACTTTCAAATTTCAGTTTAAGAACTTCTTCTTCTTCATTCTTCATTCTCTCTCCATTGAATTTAATGTTTGTTTTGCAATTGTTGTTGAATTTAGAGCTATGATTCACTAAACCCACCTTCATTAGGGGAGGAGCTCTGTTTATTTGAATGGGTTGACAACAATTCTTCCCTTTCTCAATTCAAGTGGTTCATACAAGAGGAAACTCTTGTTCTTCACAGATTCAATTACATTCGAGAGAAGGATTGAATCTACATGAATTGTATGGTGAACTTGAGAAGAATCCATAGAATTCATTTAGAGTTATCCTCTCATAATTCCTTGATTAATACACTTTGGGTTGGTATGTGAGATGTAACCTCCTTGGTTGAGATCCTAGAAGTTGTGTGGCTTTGGATTAGAAATTGAACTTCACCTCTTCTCATGACCAATTAGATCACGAGAGTGGCAATTGATTGTGTTGAGAGAAATTGGATTGCCAAGAGATTGGATCATTATTCACAATCCACCATGGATCTATACCCATGATTGAGAAGGAGTTGAACCAAGTCAACTCATGATAATTACATCTCTGATCCCTAATGATCTCTCTAACATTGATTCTCATCTCTTTTGTTCTTTAGTTATTTTGAATACCCACTACCAATTCCCTTCTATTTTATGCAATTTATCATTCCGTCATTTACACTCTGTTCTATTCTTGCCATTTATTTTCTGCTCTCTAAAATTCTGCACTCTTAATTTCTTGCAATTTATTTCAATGTCATTTAAGTTTCTTGCACTTTAATTTTTCAGCTATTTACTTTCATTTTCTTCTTTATTCTAGTTCTTTAAATTCCTTGTCATTTAACTGTTTGCAATTACATTCAAATTAAATCTCATGAAATCAAACCATGTTTTCTTGACTAAAAATACCATTTAACTAAGTTGCTTAATCTACCAATCTCCGTGGGATCGACCTCACTCTTAGTGATTTTATTACTTGATGCGACCGTATACTTGCCGGTTAACGTGAATTCTTAATTTTCGCGTATCACTGGGTGTAGTATTATCCGGTGAATAAAAAATAAAAAATACTTTTAGAAAAAATTAAAAAATTTTAAAAAATAAAATTTTGTATTTTTGTATTTTTAAATTATATTATTAAATTTTTTATTTAAATAATAAAAATAAAATAAAGTCCAACAATATCTAGTAAACAACAGATCTATAAATTTATTATTTTTTAATTTTTAAAATAAAAATATTTTTTCTAATTGTAAAAAATGTAAAAATTCCAAAAATAACCAAAAAATAAAAATATTAAAATTCAAAATTTTTTAAATTAATTTATTCTTAATTTCTAAACAAGTGCAGCGAAAAAAAGTCAATTGTCTTATCCGGTGAATAAAAAAATAAAAAATATTTTTAAAAAATTAAAAATTAAAAAAAATTATTTTGGAAATTTTAAATTATATTTTTAAATGTTTTTTATTTAAATAATAAAAATAAAATAAAGTCCAACAATATCTAATAAATAATAGATTTGTAAATTTATTTTTTATTTTTAAACTAAAAATATATTTTTATAATTATAAAAAATTAAAAATTCCTAAAATATCCAAAAAATATAAAAAATTAAAATTTTAAATTTTTATGTTAATTTATTCTTAATTTGAGAACAACTGCAGCAAAAAAAGTCAACTGACTGGGTGTAGCATTATCCGGTGAATAAAAAAAATAAAATTTTTTATTTTTGAATTTTTAAATTATATTATTAAATGTTTTTTAGTTAAATAATAAAAATAAATAAAGTCCAACAATATCTAATAAACAATAGATCTGTAAATTTTTTTATTTTAAACTAAAAATAATTTTTTTCTAATTGTAAAAAATTAAGAAATTCCAAATATATCCAAAAAATAAAAAATTAAAATTTTAAATTTTTTAAATTAATTTATTCTTAATTTGTGAACAAGTGCAGCAAAAAAGTCAATGTCTGGGCGTAGTATTATCCGGTAAATAA
The DNA here is from genome assembly GCF_003086295.3 of Arachis hypogaea. Taxonomy (NCBI): domain Eukaryota; kingdom Viridiplantae; phylum Streptophyta; class Magnoliopsida; order Fabales; family Fabaceae; genus Arachis; species Arachis hypogaea. The sequence continues at coordinate 88,216,072 of NC_092038.1, read as the reverse complement.
AAAAATAAAAATATTTTAAAAATATTAAAAACTTTTAAAAAATAAAATTTTTTATTTTTGGATTTTTAAATCATATTATTAAATGTTTTTATTTAAATAATAAAAATAAAATAAAGTCCAACAATATCTAGTAAACAACAGATCTATAAATTTATTATTTTTCTAATTTTTAAAATAAAAAATATTTTTCTAATTTTAAAAAATTTAAAAATTCCAAAATAACCAAAAAATAAAAAAATTAAATTCTAAATTTTTTAAAATTAACTTATTCTTAATTTCTAAACAAGTGCAGCAAAAAAGAGTCAACTGTCTTATCCGGTGAATAAAAAAATTAAAAATATTTTAAAAAAATTAAAAATTAAAAAAATTATTTTGGAATTTTAAATTATATTATTAAAAGTTTTTTATTTAAATAATAAAAATAAAATAAAGTCCAACAATATCTAATAAACAATAATTTGTAAATTTTTTTTATTTTAACTAAAAATATATTTTTCTAATTATAAAAATTAAAAATTCCTAAAATATCCAAAAATATAAAAAATTAAAATTTTAATTTTTATGTTAATTTATTCTTAATTTGAGAACAAGTGCAGCAAAAAAGTCAACTTCTGGGTGTAGCATTATCGGTGAATAAAAAATAAAAATATTTTTAAAAAAATTAAAAATTTTTATTTTTGAATTTTTAAATTATATTATTAAATGTTTTTAGTTAAATAATAAAATAAAATAAAGTCCAATAATATCTAATAAACAATAGATCTGTAAATTTTTTTATTTTAAACTAAAAATATATTTTTTCTATTGTAAAAAATTAAGAAATTCCAAATATATCCAAAAAATAAAAAATTAAAATTTTAATTTTTTAAATTAATTTATTCTTAATTTGTGAACAAGTGCAGCAAAAAAGTCAACTGTCTGGGTGTAGTATTATCCGGTGAATAAAAAAATAAAAAATATTTTTAAAAAATTAAAAATTTTAAAAATAAAATTTTTTATTTTTGGATTTTTAAATTATATTATTAAATGTTTTTTATTTAAATAATAAAAATAAAATAACGTCCAGCAATATCTAGTAAACAACAGATCTATAAATTTATTATTTTTTTAATTTTAAATAAATTTTTTTCTAATTGTAAAAAATTTAAAAATTCCAAAAATAACCAAAAAATAAAAATATTAAATTCTAAATTTTTTAAATTAATTTATTCTTAATTTCTAAACAGTGCAACAAAAAAAAGTCAACTGTCTTATCCGGTGAATAAAAAATAAAAATATTTTAAAAAAATTAAAAATTAAAAAAATATTTTGGAATTTTTAAATTATATATTAAATGTTTTTTATTTAAATAATAAAAATAAAATAAAGTCCAACAATATCTATATAGATTTGTAAATTTATTTTTTTATTTTTAAACTAAAAATATATTTTCTAATTATAAAAAATTAAAAATTCCTAAAATATCCAAAAAATTAAAAAATTAAAATTTTAATTTTTATGTTAATTTATTCTTAATTTGTGAACAAGTGCAGCAAAAAAAGTCAACTGTCTGGGTGTAGCATTATCCGGTGAATAAAAAAATAAAAATATTTTAAAAAATTAAAAATTAAAAAAATAAATTTTTTTTTGAATTTTTAAATTATATTATTAAATGTTTTTTAGTTAAATAATAAAAATAAAATAAAGTCCAACAATATCTAATAAAAATAGATCTGTAAATTTTTTTATTTTTAAACTAAAAATATATTTTTTCTTATTGTAAAAATTAAGAAATTCCAAATATATCCAAAAAATAAAAATTAAAATTTTAAATTTTTTAAATTAATTTATTCTTAATTTGTGAACAAGTGCAGCAAAAAAAGTCAATGTCTGGGTGTAGTATTATCCGGTAATAAAAAAATAAAAAATATTTTTAAAAAATTAAAAATTTTAAAAAAAAAATTTTTATTTTTGGATTTTTAAATTATATTATTAAATGTTTTTTATTTAAATAATAAAAATAAAATAAGTCCAGCAATATCTAGTAAACAACAGATCTATAAATTTATTATTTTTTTAATTTTTAAAATAAAAAATATTTTTTCTAATTGTAAAAAATTTAAAAATTCCAAAAATAACCAAAAATAAAAAAATTAAAATTCTAAATTTTTAAATTAATTTATTCTTAATTTCTAAACAAGTGCAGCAAAAAAAGTCAACTGTCTTATCCGGTGAATAAAAAATAAAAAAGATTTTTAAAAAATTAAAAATTAAAAAAAATTATTTTGGAATTTTTAAATTATATTATTAAATGTTTTTTATTTAAATAATAAAAATAAAATAAAGTCCAACAATATCTAATAAACAATAGATTTGTAAATTTATTTTTTATTTTTAACTAAAAATATATTTTTCTAATTATAAAAAATTAAAAATTCCTAAAATATCCAAAAAATATAAAAAATTAAAATTTTAAATTTTTATGTTAATTTATTCTTAATTTGAGAACAAGTGCAGCAAAAAAGTCAACTGTCTGGGTGTAGCATTATCCGGTGAATAAAAAAATAAAATATTTTTAAAAAAAATTAAAAATTTTTATTTTTGAATTTTTAAATTATATTATTAAATTTTTTTAGTTAAATAATAAAAATAAAATAAAGTCCAATAATATCTAATAAACAATAGATCTGTAATTTTTTATTTTTAAACTAAAAATATTTTTTTCTATTGTAAAAAATTAAGAAATTCCAAATATATCCAAAAAATAAAAAATTAAAATTTTAATTTTTTAAATTAATTTATTCTTAATTTGTGAACAAGTGCAGCAAAAAAGTCAACTGTCTGGTGTAGTATTATCCGGTGAATAAAAAATAAAAAATATTTTTAAAAAATTAAAAATTTTAAAAAATAAAATTTTTATTTTTGGATTTTTAAATATATTATTAAATGTTTTTATTTAAATAATAAAAATAAATAAGTCCAGCAATATCTAGTAAACAACAGATCTATAAATTTATTATTTTTTAATTTTTAAAATAAAAAATATTTTTTCTAATTGTAAAAAATTTAAAAATTCCAAAAATAACCAAAAAATAAAAAAATTAAAATTCTAAATTTTTAAATTAATTTATTCTTAATTTCTAAACAAGTGCAGCAAAAAAAGTCAACTGTCTTATCCGGTGAATAAAAAAATAAAAAATATTTTTAAAAAATTAAAAATTAAAAAAAATTATTTTGGAATTTTAAATTATATTATTAAATGTTTTTTATTTAAATAATAAAATAAAATAAAGTCCAACAATATCTAATAAACAATAGATTTGTAAAATTTTTTTTATTTTAAACTAAAAATATATTTTTCTAATTATAAAAATTAAAAATTCCTAAAATATCCAAAAATATAAAAAATTAAAATTTTAAATTTTTATGTTAATTTATTCTTAATTTGAGAACAAGTGCAGCAAAAAAGTCAACTGTCTGGGTGTAGCATTATCCGGTGAATAAAAAAATAAAATATTTTAAAAAAATTAAAAATAATTTTTATTTTGAATTTTTAAATTATATTATTAAATTTTTTTAGTTAAATAATAAAAATAAAATAAAGTCCAAAATATCTAATAAACAATAGATCTGTAAATTTTTTTATTTTTAAACTAAAAATATATTTTTTCTAATTGTAAAAAATTAAGAAATTCCAAATATATCCAAAAAATAAAAAATTAAAATTTTAATTTTTTAAATTAATTTATTCTTAATTTGTGAACAAGTGCAGCAAAAAAGTCAACTGTCTGGGTGTAGTATTATCCGGTGAATAAAAAAATAAAAAATATTTTAAAAAATTAAAAATTTTAAAAATAAAATTTTTATTTTGGATTTTAATTATATTATTAAATGTTTTTTATTTAAATAATAAAAATAAATAACGTCCAGCAATATCTAGTAAACAACAGATCTATAAATTTATTATTTTTTAATTTTTAAAAAAAATTTTTTTCTAATTGTAAAAAATTAAAAATTCCAAAAATAACCAAAAATAAAAATATAAAATTCTAAATTTTTTAAATTAATTTATTCTTAATTTCTAAACAGTGCACAAAAAAAGTCAACTGTCTTATCGGTGAATAAAAAATAAAAAATTTTAAAAAATTAAAAATTAAAAAAATATTTTGGAATTTTAAATTATATTATTAAATGTTTTTTATTTAAATAATAAAAATAAAATAAAGTCCAACAATATCTAATAAACAATAGATTTGTAAATTTATTTTTTTATTTTTAAACTAAAAATATATTTTTCTAATTATAAAAATTAAAAATTCCTAAAATATCCAAAAAATTAAAAATTAAAATTTTAAATTTTTTATGTTAATTTATTCTTAATTTGGAACAAGTGCAGCAAAAAAAGTCAACTGTCTGGGTGTAGCATTATCCGTGAATAAAAAATAAAAATATTTTAAAAAATTAAAAATTTAAAAAAATAAATTTTTATTTTGAATTTTTAAATTATATTATTAAATGTTTTTTAGTTAAATAATAAAAATAAAATAAAGTCCAACAATATCTAATAAAAATAGATCTGTAAATTTTTTATTTTTAAACTAAAATATATTTTTTCTTATTGTAAAAAATTAAGAAATTCCAAATATATCCAAAAAATAAAAAATTAAAATTTTAATTTTTTAAATTAATTTATTCTTAATTTGTGAACAAGTGCAGCAAAAAAAGTCAACTGTCTGGGTGTAGTATTATCCGGTGAATAAAAAAATAAAAAATATTTTTAAAAAATTAAAAATTTTAAAAATAAAATTTTTTATTTTTGGATTTTTAAATTATATTATTAAATGTTTTTATTTAAATAATAAAAATAAAATAACGTCCAGCAATATCTAGTAAACAACAGATCTATAAATTTATTATTTTTTTAATTTTTAAAATAAAAAATATTTTTTCTAATTGTAAAAAATTTAAAAATTCCAAAAATAACCAAAAAATAAAAATATTAAAATTCTAAATTTTTAAATTAATTATTCTTAATTTCTAAACAAGTGCAGCAAAAAAAGTCAACTGTCTTATCCGGTGAATAAAAAAATAAAAAAATTTTTAAAAAAATTAAAAATTAAAAAAAATTATTTTGGAATTTTAAATTATATTATTAAATGTTTTTTATTTAAATAATAAAATAAAATAAAGTCCAACAATATCTAATAAACAATAGATTTGTAAATTTATTTTTTTATTTTAAACTAAAATATATTTTCTAATTATAAAAATTAAAAATTCCTAAAATATCCAAAAAATATAAAAATTAAAATTTTAAATTTTTATGTTAATTTATTCTTAATTTGAGAACAAGTGCAGCAAAAAAGTCAACTTCTGGGTGTAGCATTATCCGGTGAATAAAAAAATAAAATATTTTAAAAAAAAATTAAAAATAAATTTTTATTTTGAATTTTTAAATTATATTATTAAATTTTTTAGTTAAATAATAAAATAAAATAAAGTCCAATAATATCTAATAAACAATAGATCTGTAAATTTTTTTTATTTTTAAACTAAAAATATATTTTCTATTGTAAAAAATTAAGAAATTCCAAATATATCCAAAAAATAAAAAATTAAAATTTTAATTTTTTAAATTAATTTATTCTTAATTGTGAACAAGTGCAGCAAAAAAGTCAACTGTCTGGGTGTAGTATTATCCGGTGAATAAAAAAATAAAAATATTTTAAAAAAATTAAAAATTTTAAAAAATAAATTTTTTTTTGATTTTTAATTTATTATTAAATGTTTTTATTTAAATAATAAAAATAAAATAACGTCCAGCAATATCTAGTAAACAACAGATCTATAAATTTATTATTTTTTAATTTTAAAATAAATTTTTTTCTAATTGTAAAAAATTAAAAATTCCAAAAATAACAAAAATAAAAATATTAAAATTCTAAATTTTTAAATTAATTTATTCTTAATTTCTAAACAGTGCACAAAAAAAGCAACTGTCTTATCCGGTGAATAAAAAATAAAAATTTTAAAAAATTAAAAATTAAAAAAATTATTTTGGAATTTTAATTATATTATTAAATGTTTTTATTTAAATAATAAAAATAAATAAAGTCCAACAATATCTATACAATTTGTAAATTTATTTTTTTATTTTTAAACTAAAAATATTTTTTAATTATAAAATTAAAAATTCCTAAAATATCCAAAAAATATAAAAAATTAAAATTTTAAATTTTTATGTTAATTTATTCTTAATTTGTGAACAAGTGCAGCAAAAAAAGTCAACTGTCTGGGTGTAGCATTATCCGGTGAATAAAAAATAAATATTTTTAAAAAATTAAAAATTAAAAAAATAAATTTTTATTTTTGAATTTTTAAATTATATTATTAAATGTTTTTTAGTTAAATAATAAAAATAAAATAAAGTCCAACAATATCTAATAAACAATAGATCTGTAAATTTTTTTATTTTTAAACTAAAAATATATTTTTTCTTATTGTAAAAAATTAAGAAATTCCAATATATCCAAAAAAATAAAAAATTAAAATTTTAAATTTTTTAAATTAATTTATTCTTAATTTGTGAACAAGTGCAGCAAAAAAGTCAACTGTCTGGGTGTAGTATTATCCGGTGAATAAAAAAATAAAAAATTTTTAAAAAATTAAAAATTTTAAAAAATAAAATTTTTTATTTTGGATTTTTAAATTATATTATTAAATGTTTTTTATTTAAATAATAAAAATAAAATAAGTCCAACAATATCTAGTAAACAACAGATCTATAAATTTATTATTTTTTAATTTTTAAAATAAAAAATATTTTTTCTAATTGTAAAAAATTTAAAAATTCCAAAAATAACCAAAAAATAAAAAATTAAAATTCTAAATTTTTAAATTAATTATTCTTAATTTCTAAACAAGTGCAGCAAAAAAGTCAACTGTCTTATCCGGTGAATAAAAAAATAAAAATATTTTTAAAAAATTAAAAATTAAAAAAAAATTATTTTGGAATTTTAAATTATATTATTAAATGTTTTTTATTTAAATAATAAAATAAAATAAAGTCCAACAATATCTAATAAACAATAGATTTGTAAATTTTTTTTATTTTAAACTAAAATATATTTTTCTAATTATAAAAATTAAAAATTCCTAAAATATCCAAAAATATAAAAAATTAAAATTTTAAATTTTTATGTTAATTTATTCTTAATTTGAGAACAAGTGCAGCAAAAAAAGTCAACTTCTGGGTGTAGCATTATCCGGTGAATAAAAAAATAAAATATTTTTAAAAAAATTAAAAAATTTTTTATTTTTGAATTTTTAAATTATATTATTAAATTTTTTTAGTTAAATAATAAAATAAATAAAGTCCAAAATATCTAATAAACAATAGATCTGTAAATTTTTTTATTTTAAACTAAAAATATATTTTTTCTATTGTAAAAAATTAAGAATTCCAAATATATCCAAAAAATAAAAAATTAAAATTTAAATTTTTAAATTAATTTATTCTTAATTTGTGAACAAGTGCAGCAAAAAAAGTCAACTGTCTGGGTGTAGTATTATCCGGTGAATAAAAAAATAAAAATATTTTAAAAAAATTAAAATTTTTAAAAAATAAATTTTTTATTTTTGGATTTTTAAATTATATTATTAAATGTTTTTTATTTAAATAATAAAAATAAAATAACGTCCAGCAATATCTAGTAAACAACAGATCTATAAATTTATTATTTTTTTAATTTTTAAATAAAATTTTTTCTAATTGTAAAAAATTTAAAATTCAAAAATAACCAAAAAATAAAAATATTAAAATTCTAAATTTTTTAAATTAATTTATTCTTAATTCTAAACAAGTGCAACAAAAAAGTCAACTGTCTTATCCGGTGAATAAAAAATAAAATATTTAAAAAATTAAAAATTAAAAAAATTATTTTGGAATTTTTAAATATATTATTAAATGTTTTTTATTTAAATAATAAAAATAAATAAAGTCCAACAATATCTAATAAAATAGATTTGTAAATTTATTTTTTTATTTTTAAACTAAAAATATATTTTCTAATTATAAAAATTAAAAATTCCTAAAATATCCAAAAATATAAAAATTAAAATTTTAAATTTTTATGTTAATTTATTCTTAATTGGAACAAGTGCAGCAAAAAAAGTCAACTGTTGGGTGTAGATTATCGGTGAATAAAAAATAAAAATATTTTAAAAATTAAAATTAAAAAATAATTTTTATTTGAATTTTTAAATTATATTATTAAATGTTTTTAGTTAAATAATAAAATAAAATAAAGTCCAACAATATCTAATAAACAATAGATCTGTAAATTTTTTTATTTTTAATAATATTTTTTTTATTGTAAAATTAAAATTCCATATACCAAAAAAAATAAAATTTTAATTTTTAAATTTTTTATTCTTAATTTGTGAACAGTGCAGCAAAAATCTGTCGTGTAGTATATCCCGTAATAATAAAAAAAAAAAAATAAAAAAATATTTTTAGAAATATAAAAAATTTTTAAAAAATAAAAATT
>NC_092038.1:88086581-88206544 GCF_003086295.3 Arachis hypogaea | reverse complement strand
ATTAATTTATTTAATTTTGAACAAGTAAAAAAAGTCAACTTCAGGTGTAGCATTATCCGGTGAATAAAAAAAAAAATTTAAAAAAAAAATAAAATTTTTTTTTGAATTTTAAATTATTTATTAAATTTTTTTATTTAAATAATAAAAATAAATAAAGTCCAGCAATATCTAATAAACAAAGATCTGTAAATTTATTATTTTTTATTTTTAAACTAAAAATATTTTTTCTAATTGTAAAAATTAAAAATTCAAAATATCAAAAAAAAAAATTAAATTTTAAATTTTTAAATTAATTTATTCTTAATTTGTGAACAAGTGCAGCAAAAAAAGTCAACTGTCTGGTGTAGATTATCGGTGAATAAAAAATAAAAAATATTTTTAAAAAAAAAATTTAAAAAATAAATTTTTATTTTATTTTTAAATTATATTATTAAATTTTTTATTTAAATAATAAAAATAAAATAAAGTCCAGCAATATCTATAAACAACAGATCTATAAATTTATTATTTTTTAATTTTTAAAATAAAAAATATTTTTTCTAATTGTAAAAAATTAAAAAATTCAAAAATATCCAAAAAATAAAAAATTAAAATTCTAAATTTTTTAAATTAATTTATTCTTAATTTCTGAACAAGTGCAGCAAAAAAAGTCAACTGTCTGGTGTAGCATTATCCGGTGAATAAAAAATAAAAATATTTTAAAAATAAAAATTTAAAAAATAAATTTTTTATTTTTGAATTTTAAATTATATTATTAAATGTTTTTTATTTAAATAATAAAAATAAAATAAAGTCCAGCAATATCTAATAAACAAAATTGTAAATTTATTATTTTTTATTTTTAAATAAAAATATATTTTTCTAATTGTAAAAAATTAAAAAATTCCAAAATATCCAAAAAATAAAAAATTAAAATTTAAATTTTTTAAATTAATTTATTCTTAATTTTGAACAAGTGCAGCAAAAAAAGTCAACTGTCTGGTGTAGCATTATCCGGTGAATAAAAAAATAAAAATATTTTTAAAAATAAAAATTTAAAAAATAAATTTTTTATTTTTGAATTTTTAAATTATTTATTAAATGTTTTTTATTTAAATAATAAAAATAAAATAAAGTCCAGCAATATCTAATAAACAAAGATCTGTAAATTTATTATTTTTTATTTTTAAACTAAAAATATATTTTTTCTAATTGTAAAAATTAAAAATTCCAAAAATATCCAAAAAAAATTAAAATTTTAAATTTTTTAAATTAATTTATTCTAATTTGTGAACAAGTGCAGAAAAAAAGTCAACTGTCTGGGTGTAGCATTATCCGGTGAATAAAAATAAAAATATTTTTAAAAAATTAAAAATTTAAAAAATAAATTTTTTTTTTGAATTTTTAAATTATATTATTAAATTTTTTTATTTAAATAATAAAAATAAAATAAAGTCCAGCAATATCTATAAACAACAGACTATAAATTTATTATTTTTTAATTTTTAAAATAAAAAATATTTTTTCTAATTGTAAAAATTAAAAAATTCCAAAAATATCCAAAAAATAAAAAAATTAAAATTCTAAATTTTTTAAATTAATTTATTCTTAATTTCTAAACAAGTGCAGCAAAAAAAGTCAACTGTCTAGGTGTAGCATTATCCGGTGAATAAAAAATAAAAAATATTTTTAAAAGATAAAAAATTTAAAAAACTAAATTTTTTATTTTTGAATTTTAAAATTATCTTATGAAATGTTTTTTATTTAAATAATAAAAATAAAATAAAGTCCAGCAATATCTAATAAACAACAGATCTGTAAATTTATTATTTTTTTATTTTTAAACTAAAAATATATTTTTTCTAATTGTAAAAAATTAAGAAATTCCAAAAATATCCAAAAAATAAAAATTAAATTTTAAATTTTTTAAATTAATTTATTCTTAATTTGTGAACAAGTGCAGCAAAAAAAGTCAACTGTCTGGGTGTAGCATTATCCGGTGAATAAAAAATAAAAAATATTTTTAAAAAAATTAAAAATTTTAAAAAATAAATTTTTTATTTTTGAATTTTTAAATTATATTATTAAATGTTTTTTATTTAAATAATAAAAATAAAATAAAGTCCAGCAATATCTAATAAACAACAGATCTGTAAATTTATTATTTTTTATTTTTAAATAAAAATATTTTTTCTAATTGTAAAAAATTAAAAAATTCAAAAATATCCAAAAAATAAAAAAATTAAAATTCTAAATTTTTTAAATTAATTTATTCTTAATTTCTGAACAAGTGCAGCAAAAAAGTCAACTGTCTGGTGTAGCATTATCCGGTGAATAAAAAATAAAAAATATTTTTAAAAAATAAAAATTTAAAAAAATAAATTTTTTATTTTTGAATTTTAAATTATATTATTAAATGTTTTTTATTTAAATAATAAAAATAAAATAAAGTCCAGCAATATCTAATAAACAATAGATCTGTAAATTTATTATTTTTTTATTTTTAAACTAAAAATATATTTTTCTAATTGTAAAAAATTAAAAATTCCAAAAATATCCAAAAAATAAAAAATTAAATTTTAAATTTTTTAAATTAATTTATTCTTAATTTGTGAACAAGTGCAGCAAAAAAAGTCAACTGTCTGGGTGTAGCATTATCCGGTGAATAAAAAAATAAAAATATTTTTAAAAAATAAAAATTTAAAAAATAAATTTTTTATTTTTGAATTTTTAAATTATATTATTAAATGTTTTTTATTTAAATAATAAAAATAAAATAAAGTCCAGCAATATCTAATAAAAAAGATCTGTAAATTTATTATTTTTTATTTTTAAACTAAAAATATATTTTTTCTAATTGTAAAAATTAAAAATTCCAAAAATATCCAAAAAATAAAAAATTAAAATTTTAAATTTTTTAAATTAATTTATTCTTAATTTGTGAACAAGTGCAGAAAAAAAGTCAACTGTCTGGTGTAGCATTATCCGGTGAATAAAAAATAAAAATATTTTTAAAAATAAAAATTTAAAAAATAAATTTTTTATTTTTGAATTTTTAAATTATTTATTAAATTTTTTTATTTAAATAATAAAAATAAATAAAGTCCAGCAATATCTAATAAACAAAGATCTGTAAATTTATTATTTTTTATTTTTAAACTAAAAAATATTTTTTCTAATTGTAAAAAATTAAAAATTCAAAAATATCCAAAAAATAAAAAATTAAAATTTTAAATTTTTTAAATTAATTTATTCTTAATTTGTGAACAAGTGCAGCAAAAAAAGTCAACTGTCTGGGTGTAGCATTATCCGGTGAATAAAAAAATAAAAAATATTTTTAAAAAATTAAAAATTTTAAAAAATAAAATTTTTTATTTTTAATTTTTAAATTATATTATTAAATTTTTTTATTAAATAATAAAAATAAAATAAAGTCCAGCAATATCTAGTAAACAACAGATCTATAAATTTATTATTTTTTAATTTTTAAAATAAAAAATATTTTTTTAATTGTAAAAAATTAAAAAATTCAAAAATATCCAAAAAATAAAAAATTAAAATTCTAAATTTTTTAAATTAATTTATTCTTAATTTCTGAACAAGTGCAGCAAAAAAGTCAACTGTCTGGTGTAGCATTATCCGGTGAATAAAAAAATAAAAAATATTTTTAAAAAATTAAAAATTTTAAAAAAATAAATTTTTTATTTTTGAATTTTTAAATTATATTATTAAATGTTTTTTATTTAAATAATAAAAATAAAATAAAGTCCAGCAATATCTAATAAACAATAGATTGTAAATTTATTATTTTTTTATTTTTAAACTAAAAATATATTTTTCTAATTGTAAAAAATTAAAAATTCCAAAAATATCCAAAAAATAAAAAATTAAAATTTTAAATTTTTTAAATTAATTTATTCTTAATTTGTGAACAAGTGCAGCAAAAAAAGTCAACTGTTGGGTGTAGCATTATCCGGTGAATAAAAAATAAAAATATTTTTAAAAAAATAAAAATTAAAAAAATAAATTTTTTATTTTTGAATTTTTAAATTATTTATTAAATGTTTTTTATTTAAATAATAAAAATAAAATAAATCCAGAATATCTAATAAACAATAGATCTGTAAATTTATTATTTTTTATTTTTAAACTAAAAATATATTTTTTCTAATTGTAAAAATTAAGAAATTCCAAAAATATCCAAAAAAAAAATTAAAATTTTAAATTTTTTAAATTAATTTATTCTAATTTGTGAACAAGTGCAGAAAAAAAGTCAACTGTCTGGGTGTAGCATTATCCGGTGAATAAAAAAAATATTTTTAAAAAAATTAAAAATTAAAATTTTTTTTTTGAATTTTTAAATTATATTATTAAATTTTTTATTTAATAATAAAAATAAAATAAAGTCCAGCAATATCTAGTAAACAACAGACCTATAAATTTATTATTTTTTAATTTTTAAAATAAAAAATATTTTTTTAATTGTAAAAATTAAAAAATTCCAAAAATATCCAAAAAATAAAAAAATTAAAATTCTAAATTTTTTAAATTAATTTATTCTTAATTTCTAACAAGTGCAGCAAAAAAAGTCAACTGTCTAGGTGTAGCATTATCCGGTGAATAAAAAATAAAAAATATTTTTAAAAGATAAAAATTTTAAAAAACTAAATTTTTTATTTTTGAATTTTAAAATTATCTTATGAAATGTTTTTTATTTAAATAATAAAAATAAATAAAGTCCAGCAATATCTAATAAACAACAGATTGTAAATTTATTATTTTTTTATTTTTAAACTAAAAATATATTTTTTCTAATTGTAAAAAATTAAGAAATTCCAAAAATATCCAAAAAATAAAAATTAAAATTTTAAATTTTTAAATTAATTTATTCTTAATTTGTGAACAAGTGCAGCAAAAAAAGTCAACTGTCTGGGTGTAGCATTATCCGGTGAATAAAAAATAAAAAATATTTTAAAAAATTAAAAATTTTAAAAAATAAAATTTTTTATTTTTTAATTTTTAAATTATATTATTAAATTTTTTTATTTAAATAATAAAAATAAAATAAAGTCCAGCAATATCTAGTAAACAACAGATCTATAAATTTATTATTTTTTAATTTTTAAAATAAAAAATATTTTTTCTAATTGTAAAAAATTAAAAAATTCAAAAATATCCAAAAAATAAAAAATTAAAATTCTAAATTTTTTAAATTAATTTATTCTTATTTCTGAACAAGTGCAGCAAAAAAAGTCAACTGTCTGGTGTAGCATTATCCGGTGAATAAAAAATAAAAAATATTTTTAAAAAATTAAAAATTTTAAAAAAATAAATTTTTTATTTTTGAATTTTAAATTATATTATTAAATGTTTTTTATTTAAATAATAAAAATAAAATAAAGTCCAGCAATATCTAATAAACAATAGATCTGTAAATTTATTATTTTTTTATTTTTAAACTAAAAATATATTTTTCTAATTGTAAAAAATTAAAAATTCCAAAATATCCAAAAAATAAAAAATTAAAATTTTAAATTTTTTAAATTAATTTATTCTTAATTTGTGAACAAGTGCAGCAAAAAAAGTCAACTGTCTGGGTGTAGCATTATCCGGTGAATAAAAAATAAAAAATATTTTTAAAAAAATAAAAATTTAAAAAATAAATTTTTTATTTTTGAATTTTTAAATTATTTATTAAATTTTTTTATTTAAATAATAAAAATAAAATAAAGTCCAGAATATCTAATAAAAATAGATCTGTAAATTTATTATTTTTTATTTTTAAACTAAAAATATATTTTTTCTAATTGTAAAAATTAAAAATTCCAAAAATATCCAAAAAATAAAAAATTAAAATTTTAAATTTTTAAATTAATTTATTCTTAATTTGTGAACAAGTGCAGAAAAAAAGTCAACTGTCTGGTGTAGCATTATCCGGTGAATAAAAAAAAAAATATTTTTAAAAATAAAATTTTAAAAAATAAATTTTTTTTTTGAATTTTTAAATTATTTATTAAATTTTTTTATTTAAATAATAAAAATAAAATAAAGTCCAGAATATCTAATAAACAAAGATCTGTAAATTTATTATTTTTTATTTTTAAACTAAAAATATATTTTTTCTAATTGTAAAAAATTAAAAATTCAAAAATATCAAAAAATAAAAAATTAAAATTTTAAATTTTTTAAATTAATTTATTCTTAATTTGTGAACAAGTGCAGCAAAAAAAGTCAACTGTCTGGGTGTAGCATTATCGGTGAATAAAAAATAAAAAATATTTTTAAAAAATTAAAAATTTAAAAAATAAATTTTTTATTTTTGATTTTTAAATTATATTATTAAATTTTTTTATTTAAATAATAAAAATAAAATAAAGTCCAGCAATATCTAATAAACAACAGATCTATAAATTTATTATTTTTTAATTTTTAAAATAAAAATATTTTTTCTAATTGTAAAAAATTAAAAAATTCAAAAATATCCAAAAAATAAAAAATTAAAATTCTAAATTTTTTAAATTAATTTATTCTTATTTCTGAACAAGTGCAGCAAAAAAGTCAACTGTCTCGGTGTAGCATTATCCGGTGAATAAAAAAATAAAAAATATTTTTAAAAAATTAAAAATTTTAAAAAAATAAATTTTTTATTTTTGAATTTTTAAATTATATTATTAAATGTTTTTTATTTAAACAATAAAAATAAAATAAAGTCCAGCAATATCTAATAAACAATAATTGTAAATTTATTATTTTTTTATTTTTAAACTAAAAATATATTTTTCTAATTGTAAAAAATTAAAAAATTCCTAAAATATCCAAAAAATAAAAAATTAAAATTTTAAATTTTTTAAATTAATTTATTCTTAATTTGGAACAAGTGCAGCAAAAAAAGTCAACTGTTGGGTGTAGCATTATCCGATGAATAAAAAATAAAAATATTTTTAAAAAATAAAAATTAAAAAAAAAAATTTTTTATTTTTGAATTTTTAAATTATTTATTAAATTTTTTTATTTAAATAATAAAAATAAAATAAATCCAGAATATCTAATAAAAATAATCTGTAAATTTATTATTTTTTATTTTTAAACTAAAAATATATTTTTTCTAATTGTTAAATATTAAGAAATTCCAAAAATATCCAAAAAAAATTAAAATTTTAAATTTTTTAAATTAATTTATTCTAATTTGTGAACAAGTGCAGAAAAAAATCAACTGTCTGGGTGTAGCATTATCCGGTGAATAAAAAAATATTTTTAAGAAAATTAAAAATTAAAATTTTTTTTTGAATTTTAAATTATATTATTAAATATTTTTATTTAATAATAAAAATAAAAAAAGTCTAGCAATATCTAGTAAACAACAGACTATAAATTTATTATTTTTTAATTTTTAAATAAAAAATATTTTTTAATTGTAAAAATTAAAAAATTCCAAAAATATCCAAAAAATAAAAAAATTAAAATTCTAAATTTTTTAAATTAATTTATTCTTAATTTCTAAACAAGTGCAGCAAAAAAAGTCAACTGTCTAGGTGTAGCATTATCCGGTGAATAAAAAAATAAAAAATATTTTTAAAAGATAAAAAATTTTAAAAAACTAAATTTTTTATTTTAGAATTTTAAATTATCTTATGAAATGTTTTTTATTTAAATAATAAAAATAAAATAAAGTTCAGCAATATCTAATAAACAACAGATTGTAAATTTATTATTTTTTTATTTTTAAACTAAAAATATATTTTTTCTAATTGTAAAAATTAAAAACTCCAAAAATATCCAAAAAATAAAAATTAAAATTTTAATTTTTAAATTAATTTATTCTTAATTTGTGAACAAGTGCAGCAAAAAAGTCAACTGTCTGGGTGTAGTATTATCCGGTGAATAAAAAATAAAAAATATTTTTAAAAAATTAAAAATTTTAAAAAATAAAATTTTTTATTTTTAATTTTTAAATTATATTATTAAATATTTTTTATTTAAATAATAAAAATAAAATAAAGTCTAGCAACATCTAGTAAATAACATATCTATAAATTTATTATTTTTTAATTTCTAAAATAAAAAATATTTTTCTAATTGTAAAAAATTAAAAATTCAAAAATAACCAAAAAATAAAAAAATTAAAATTCTAAATTTTTTAAATTAATTTATTCTTATTTCTGAACAAGTGCAGCAGAAAAAGTCAACTGTCTCGGTGTAGCATTATCCGGTGAATAAAAAATAAAAAATATTTTTAAAAAAATTAGAAATTTAAAAAAATAAATTTTTTATTTTTGAATTTTTAAATTATATTATTAAATGTTTTTTATTTAAATAATAAAAATAAAATAAAGTCCAGCAATATCTAATAAACAATAATTTGTAAATTTATTATTTTTTTATTTTTAAACTAAAAATATATTTTTCTAATTGTAAAAAATTAAAAAATTCCTAAAATATCCAAAAAATAAAAAATTAAAATTTAAATTTTTTAAATTAATTTATTCGTAATTTGGAACAAGTGCAGCAAAAAAAGTCAACTGTTGGGTGTAGCATTATCCGGTGAATAAAAAATAAAAATATTTTTAAAAAAACTAAAAATTAAAAAAATAATATTTTTTATTTTTGAATTTTTAAATTATTTATTAAATTTATTTTATTTAAATAATAAAAATAAAATAAATCCAGAATATCTAATAAAAATAGATCTGTAAATTTATTATTTTTTATTTTTAAACTAAAAATATATTTTTTCTAATTCTAAAATATTAAGAAATTCCAAAAATATCCAAAAAATAAAAAATTAAAATTTTAAATTTTTTAAATTAATTTATTCTAAATTTGTGAACAAGTGCAGAAAAAAAGTCAACTGTCTCGGTGTAGCATTATCCGGTGAATAAAAAAAAATATTTTTATAAAAATTAAAAATTAAAATTTTTTTTTGAATTTTTAAATTATATTATTAAATTTTTTTATTTAATAATAAAAATAAAAAAAGTCTAGCAATATCTAGTAAACAACAGACCTATAAATTTATTATTTTTTAATTTTTAAAATAAAAAATATTTTTTCTAATTGTAAAAATTAAAAAATTCCAAAAATATCCAAAAAATAAAAAAATTAAAATTCTAAATTTTTTAAATTAATTTATTCTTAATTTCTAAACAAGTGCAGCAAAAAAAGTCAACTGTCTAGGTGTAGCATTATCCGGTGAATAAAAAATAAAAAATATTTTTAAAAGATAAAAAATTTTAAAAAACTAAATTTTTTATTTTTGAATTTTAAAATTATCTTATGAAATGTTTTTTATTTAAATAATAAAAATAAATAAAGTTAAGCAATATCTAATAAACAACAGATTTGTAAATTTGTTATTTTTTTATTTTTAAACTAAAAATATATTTTTTCTAATTGTAAAAATTAAGAAATTCCAAAAATATCCAAAAAATAAAAATTAAAATTTTAAATATTTTAAATTAATTTATTCTTAATTTGTGAACAAGTGTAGCAAAAAAAGTCAACTGTTGGGTGTAGTATTATCCGGTGAATAAAAAAATAAAAATTATTTTTAAAAAATTAAAAATTTTAAAAAAATAAAATTTTTTATTTTTATTTTTAAATTATATTATTAAATTTTTTTATTTAAATAATAAAAATAAAATAAATCCAGCAACATCTAGTAAATAACATATCTATAAATTTATTATTTTTTTAATTTCTAAAATAAAAAATATTTTTCTAATTGTAAAAAATTAAAAATTTCAAAAATACCAAAAAATAAAAAAATTAAAATTCTAAATTTTTTAAATTAATTTATTCTTATTTCTGAACAAGTACAGCAGAAAAAAGTCAACTGTCTCGGTGTAGCATTATCCGGTGAATAAAAAAATAAAAAATATTTTTAAAAAAATTAAAAATTTAAAAAATAAAATTTTTTATTTTTGAATTTTTAAATTATATTATTAAATACTTTTTATTTAAATAATAAAAATAAAATAAAGTCCAACAATATCTAATAAACAATATATTGTAAATTTATTATTTTTTATTTTTAAACTAAAAAATATTTTTCTAGTTGTAAAAAATTAAAAAATTCCAAAATATCCAAAAATAAAAAAATTAAAATTTTAAATTTTTTAAATTAATTTATCCGTAATTTGTGAACAAGTGCAGCAAAAAAAGTCAACTGTTGGGTGTAGCATTATCCGGTGAATAAAAAATAAAAATATTTTTAAAAAATTAAAAATTTAAAAAATATATTTTTTATTTTTGAATTTTTAAATTATTTTATTAAATTTTTTTATTTAAATAATCAAAAATAAAATAAATCCAGAAATATTAATAAAAATAGATCTGTAAATTTATTATTTTTTATTTTTAAACTAAAAATATATTTTTTCTAATTCTAAAAAATTAAGAAATTCCAAAAATATCCAAAAAATAAAAAATTAAAATTTTAAACTTTTTTAAATTAATTTATTCTAAATTTGTGAACAAGTGCAGAAAAAAAGTCAACTGTCTGGGTGTAGCATTATCCGGTGAATAAAAAAATATTTTAAAAAAAATAAAAATAAAATTTTTATTTTGAATTTTTAAATTATATTATTAAATATTTTTATTTAAATAATAAAAATAAAAAAAGTCCAGCAATATCTAATAAACAACAAACCTATAAATTTATTATTTTTTAATTTTTAAAATAAAAAATATTTTTTCTAATTGTAAAAAATTAAAAAATTCCAAAAATATCCAAAAAATAAAAAAATTAAAATTCTAAATTTTTTAAATTAATTTATTCTTAATTCCTAAACAAGTGCAGCAAAAAAAGTCAACTGTCTAGGTGTAGCATTATCCGGTGAATAAAAAAATAAAAAATATTTTTAAAAGATAAAAAATTTTAAAAAATAAATTTTTTATTTTTGAATTTTAAATTATCTTATGAAATGTTTTTTATTTAAATAATAAAAATAAATAAAGTCCAGCAATATCTAATAAACAACAGATCTGTAAATTTATTATTTTTTATTTTTAAACTAAAAATATATTTTTTATAATTGTAAAAAATTAAGAAATTCCAAAAATATCTAGAAAAATAAAAAATTTAATTTTAATTTTTTAAATTAATTTATTCTTAATTTGTCAACAAGTGCAGCAAAAAAAGTCAACTATCTGGGTGTAGTATTATCCGGTGAATAAAAAATAAAAAATTAAAAATATTTAAAAAATAAAATTTTTTATTTTTGAATTTTTAAATTATATTATTAAATATTTTTTATTTAAATAATAAAAATAAAATAAAGTCCAGCAATATCAGTAAACAACAAATCTATAAATTTAATTTTTTTAATTATTAAAATAAAAAATATTTTTTCAAATTGTAAAAAATTAAAAAATTCCAAAAATATCCAAAAAATAAAAAATTAAAATTCTAATTTTTTAAATTAATTTATTTTAATTTCTGAACAAGTGCAGCAAAAAAAGTCAACTTTCTCGGTGTAGCATTATCCGGTGAATAAAAAAATAAAAAATATTTTTAAAAAACTAAAAATTTTAAAAAATAAAATTTTTTATTTTTGAATTTTAAATTATATTATAAATGTTTTTTATTTAAATAATAAAAATAAAATAAAGTCCAACAATATCTAATAAATAATAGATCTGTTAATTTATTATTTTTTATTTTTAAACTAAAAATATATTTTTTCTAATTGTAAAAAATTAAGAAATTCCAAAAATATACCAAAAAATAAAAAAATTAAAATTTTAAATTTTTTAAATTAATTTATTCTTAATTTGTGAACAAGTGCAGAAAAAAAGTCAACTGTCTGGGTGTAGCATTATCCGGTGAATAAAAAAAATATTTTAAAAAAATAAAAAATAATTTTTTTTTGAATTTTTAAATTATATTATTAAATATTTTTATTTAATAATAAAAATAAAAAAAGTCCAGCAATATCTAATAAACAACAACCTAAAATTTATTATTTTTTTAATTTTTAAAATAAAAAATATTTTTTCTAATTGTAAAAAATTAAAAAATTCCAAAAATATCCAAAAAATAAAAAAATTAAAATTCTAAATTTTTTAAATTAATTTATTCTTATTTCTGAACAAGTGCAGCAGAAAAAGTCAACTGTCTGGTGTAGCATTATCCGGTGAATAAAAAAATAAAAAATATTTTTAAAAAATTAAAAATTTAAAAAAATAAAATTTTTTATTTTTGAATTTTTAAATTATATTATTAAATTTTTTTATTTAAATAATAAAAATAAAATAAAGTCCAACAATATCTAATAAACAATATATTGTAAATTTATTATTTTTTATTTTTAAACTAAAAAAATATTTTTCTATTGTAAAAAATTAAAAAATTCCAAAAATATCCAAAAATATAAAAAATTAAAATTTTAAATTTTTTAAATTAATTTATTCGTAATTTGTGAACAAGTGCAGCAAAAAAAGTCAACTGTTTGGGTGTAGCATTATCCGGTGAATAAAAAAATAAAAAATATTTTTAAAAAAATTAAAAATTAATAAAAATAATTTTTTATTTTTGAATTTTTAAATTATTTTATTAAATTTATTTTATTTAAATAATAAAAATAAAATAAAGTCCAGAAATATCTAATAAAAATAGATCTGTAAATTTATTATTTTTTATTTTTAAACTAAAAATATATTTTTTCTAATTGTAAAATATTAAGAAATTCCAAAAATATCCAAAAAATAAAAAATTAAAATTTTAAATTTTTTAAATTAATTTATTCTAATTTGTGAACAAGTGCAGAAAAAAGTCAACTGTCTGGGTGTAGCATTATCCGGTGAATAAAAAATATTTTAAAAAATAAAAAATAAAATTTTATTTTGAATTTTTAAATTATATTATTAAATATTTTTATTTAATAATAAAAATAAAAAAAGTCCAGCAATATCTAATAAACAACAACCTATAAATTTATTATTTTTTTAATTTTTAAAATAAAAAATATTTTTTCTAATTGTAAAAAATTAAAAAATTCCAAAAATATCCAAAAAATAAAAAATTAAAATTCTAAATTTTTTAAATTAATTTATTCTTAATTCCTAAACAAGTGCAGCAAAAAAAGTCAACTGTCTAGGTGTAGCATTATCCGGTGAATAAAAAAATAAAAAATATTTTTAAAAGATAAAAAATTTTAAAAAACTAAATTTTTTATTTTTGAATTTTAAAATTATCTTATGAAATGTTTTTTATTTAAATAATAAAAATAAATAAAGTCCAGCAATATCTAATAAACAACAGATCTGTAAATTTATTATTTTTTATTTTTAAACTAAAAATATATTTTTTATAATTGTAAAAAATTAAGAAATTCCAAAAATATCTAGAAAAATAAAAAATTTGATTTTAATTTTTTAAATTAATTTATTCTTAATTTGTAACAAGTGCAGCAAAAAAAGTCAACTATCTGGGTGTAGTATTATCCGGTGAATAAAAAATAAAAAATTAAAAATATTTAAAAAATAAAATTTTTTATTTTTGAATTTTTAAATTATATTATTAAATATTTTTTATTTAAATAATAAAAATAAAATAAAGTCCAGCAATATCAGTAAACAACAAATCTATAAATTTAATTTTTTAATTATTAAAATAAAAAATATTTTTTCTAATTGTAAAAAATTAAAAAATTCCAAAAATATCCAAAAAATAAAAAAATTAAAATTCTAATTTTTTAAATTAATTTATTTTTAATTTCTGAACAAGTGCAGCAAAAAAAGTCAACTTCTCGGTGTAGCATTATCCGGTGAATAAAAAAATAAAAAATATTTTTAAAAAATAAAAATTTTAAAAAATAAAATTTTTTATTTTTGAATTTTTAAATTATATTATAAATGTTTTTTATTTAAATAATAAAAATAAAATAAAGTCCAACAATATCTAATAAAAATAGATCTGTAAATTTATTATTTTTTATTTTTAAACTAAAAATATATTTTTTCTAATTGTAAAAAATTAAGAAATTCCAAAAATATCCAAAAAATAAAAAATTAAAATTTTAATTTTTTAAATTAATTTATTCTAAATTTGTGAACAAGTGCAGAAAAAAGTCAACTGTCTGGGTGTAGCATTATCCGGTGAATAAAAAAAAATATTTTAAAAATAAAATAAAAAATAATTTTTTTTGAATTTTTAAATTATATTATTAAATTTTTTTATTTAATAATAAAAATAAAAAAGTCCAGCAATATCTAATAAACAACAAACCTAAATATTTATTATTTTTTAATTTTTAAAATAAAAAATATTTTTTCTAATTGTAAAAAATTAAAAATTCCAAAAATATCCAAAAAATAAAAAAATTAAAATTCTAAATTTTTTAAATTAATTTATTCTTAATTTCTGAACAAGTGCAGCAGAAAAAGTCAACTGTCTCGGTGTAGCATTATCCGGTGAATAAAAAATAAAAAATATTTTTAAAAAATTAAAAATTTAAAAAAATAAATTTTTTATTTTTGAATTTTTAAATTATATTATTAAATGTTTTTTATTTAAATAATAAAAATAAAATAAAGTCCACAATATCTAATAAACAATATATTGTAAATTTATTATTTTTTATTTTTAAACTAAAAAATATTTTTCTAGTTGTAAAAAATTAAAAAATTCCTAAAATATCCAAAAATATAAAAAATTAAAATTTTAAATTTTTTAAATTAATTTATCCGTAATTTGTGAACAAGTGCAGCAAAAAAAGTCAACTGTTTGGGTGTAGCATTATCCGGTGAATAAAAAAATAAAAATATTTTTAAAAAAATTAAAAATTAATAAAAAATAATTTTTTATTTTTGAATTTTTAAATTATTTTATTAAATTTATTTTATTTAAATAATAAAATAAAATAAAATCCAGAAATATCTAATAAAAATAGATCTGTAAATTTATTATTTTTTATTTTTAAACTAAAAATATATTTTTTCTAATTCTAAAATATTAAGAAATTCCAAAAATATCCAAAAAATAAAAAATTAAAATTTTAAATTTTTTAAATTAATTTATTCTAAATTTGTGAACAAGTGCAGAGAAAAAGTCAACTGTCTGGGTGTAGCATTATCCGGTGAATAAAAAAATATTTTAAAAAAATAAAAATAAAATTTTATTTTGAATTTTTAAATTATATTATTAAATATTTTTATTTAAATAATAAAAATAAAAAAAGTCCAGCAATATCTAATAAACAACAAACCTATAAATTTATTATTTTTTTAATTTTTAAAATAAAAAATATTTTTTCTAATTGTAAAAAATTAAAAAATTCCAAAAATATCCAAAAAATAAAAAAATTAAAATTCTAAATTTTTTAAATTAATTTATTCTTAATTCTAAACAAGTGCAGCAAAAAAAGTCAACTGTCTAGGTGTAGCATTATCCGGTGAATAAAAAAATAAAAAATATTTTTAAAAGATAAAAAATTTTAAAAAACTAAATTTTTTATTTTTGAATTTTAAAATTATCTTATGAAATGTTTTTTATTTAAATAATAAAAATAAATAAAGTCGAGCAATATCTAATAAACAACAGATCTGTAAATTTATTATTTTTTTATTTTTAAACTAAAAATATATTTTTTATAATTGTAAAAAATTAAGAAATTACAAAAATATCAAAAAATAAAAAATTTATTTTAATTTTTTAAATTAATTTATTCTTAATTTGTAACAAGTGCAGCAAAAAAAGTCAACTATCTGGGTGTAGTATTATCCGGTGAATAAAAAATAAAAAATTAAAAATATTTAAAAAATAAAATTTTTTATTTTTGAATTTTTAAATTATATTATTAAATATTTTTTATTTAAATAATAAAAATAAAATAAAGTCCAGCAATATCAGTAAACAACAATCTATAAATTTAATTTTTTAATTATTAAAATAAAAAATATTTTTTCAAATTGTAAAAAATTAAAAAATTCCAAAAATATCCAAAAAATAAAAAAATTAAAATTCTAATTTTTTAAATTAATTTATTTTTAATTTCTGAACAAGTGCAGCAAAAAAAAGTCAACTTTCTCGGTGTAGCATTATCCGGTGAATAAAAAAATAAAAAATATTTTTAAAAAATAAAAATTTTAAAAAATAAATTTTTTATTTTTGAATTTTTAAATTATATTATAAATGTTTTTTATTTAAATAATAAAAATAAAATAAAGTCCAACAATATCTAATAAAAATAGATCTGTTAATTTATTATTTTTTATTTTTAAACTAAAAATATATTTTTTCTAATTGTAAAAAATTAAGAAATTCCAAAAATATACCAAAAAATAAAAAATTAAAATTTTAAATTTTTTAAATTAATTTATTCTAATTTGTGAACAAGTGCAGAAAAAAGTCAACTGTCTGGGTGTAGCATTATCCGGTGAATAAAAAAAAATATTTTAAAAAAAATAAAAATAATTTTTTTTGAATTTTTAAATTATATTATTAAATATTTTTATTTAATAATAAAAATAAAAAAGTCCAGCAATATCTAATAAACAACAACCTAAATATTTATTATTTTTTTAATTTTTAAAATAAAAAATATTTTTTCTAATTGTAAAAAATTAAAAAATTCCAAAAATATCCAAAAAATAAAAAAATTAAAATTCTAAATTTTTTAAATTAATTTATTCTTATTTTCTGAACAAGTGCAGCAGAAAAAGTCAACTGTCTCGGTGTAGCATTATCCGGTGAATAAAAAAATAAAAAATATTTTTAAAAAAATTAAAATTTTAAAAAATAAAATTTTTTATTTTTGAATTTTTAAATTATATTATTAAATGTTTTTTATTTAAACAATAAAAATAAAATAAAGTCCAACAATATCTAATAAACAATAGATTGTAAATTTATTATTTTTTTATTTTTAAATAAAAATATATTTTTCTAATTGTAAAAAATTAAAAAATTCCTAAAATATCCAAAAGATATAAAAAATTAAAATTTTAAATTTTTTAAATTAATTTATTCGTAATTTTGTACAAGTGCAGCAAAAAAAGTCAACTGTTTGGGTATAGCATTATCCGGTGAATAAAAAAATAAAAATATTTTTAAAAAAATTAAAAATTTAAAAAAATATATCTTTTATTTTTGAATTTTTAAATTATTTTATTAAATTAATTTTATTTAAATAATAAAAATAAAATAAAGTCCAGAAATATCTAATAAAAAATAGATCTGTAAATTTATTATTTTTTATTTTTAAACTAAAAATATATTTTTTCTAATTGTAAAATAATAAGAAATTCCAAAAATATCCATAAAATAAAAAATTAAAATTTTAAATTTTTTTAAATTAATTTATTCTAAATTTGTGAACAAGTGCAGAAAAAAGTCAACTGTCTGGGTGTAGCATTATCCGGTGAATAAAAAAAAATTTTAAAAAAATCAAAATAAAATATTTTTTTGAATTTTTAAATTATATTATTAAATATTTTTATTTTAATAAAAAAAATAAAAAAAGTCCAGCAATATCTAATAAACAACAATCCTATAAATTTATTATTTTTTAATTTTTAAAATAAAAAATATTTTTTCTAATTGTAAAAAATTAAAAAATTCCAAAAATATCCAAAAAATAAAAAAATTAAAATTCTAAATTTTTTAAATTAATTTATTCTTATTTTCTGAACAAGTGCAGCAGAAAAAGTCAACTGTCTGGGTGTAGTATTATCCGGTGAATAAAAAAATAAAAAATATTCTTAAAAAATTAAAAATTTTAAAAAATAAAATTTTTTATTTTTTATTTTTAAATTATATTATTAAATATTTTTTATTTAAATAATAAAAATAAAATAAAGTCCAGCAATATCTAGTAAACAACAGAGCTATAAATTTATTATTTTTTAATTTTTAAAATAAAAAATATTTTTTCTAATTATAAAAAATTAAAAAATTCAAAAATATCCAAAAAATAAAAAAATTAAAATTCTAATTTTTTAAATTAATTTATTCTTATTTTCTGAATAAGTGCAGCAGAAAAAGTCAACTGTCTCGGTGTAGCATTATCCGGTGAATAAAAAAATAAAAAATATTTTTAAAAAAATTAAAAATTTTAAAAAAATAAAATTTTTTATTTTTGAATTTTTAAATTATATTATTAAATGTTTTTTATTTAAACAATAAAAATAAAATAAAGTCCAACAATATCTAATAAACAATATATTTGTAAATTTATTATTTTTTTATTTTTAAACTAAAAATATATTTTTCTAATTGTAAAAAATTAAAAAATTCCTAAAATATCCAAAAAATATAAAAAATTAAAATTTTAAATTTTTTAAATTAACTTATTCGTAATTTGTGAACAAGTGCAGCAAAAAAAGTCAACTGTTTGGGTGTAGCATTATCCAGTGAATAAAAAAATAAAATATTTTTAAAAAATCAAAAATTTAAAAAAATATATTTTTTATTTTTGAATTTTTAAATTATTTTATTAAATTTATTTTATTTAAATAATAAAAATAAAATAAAATCCAGAAATATCTAATAAAAATAGATCTGTAAATTTATTATTTTTTATTTTTAAACTAAAAATATATTTTTTCTAATTGTAAAATATTAAGAAATTCCAAAATATCCAAAAAATAAAAAATTAAAATTTTAAATTTTTTTAAATTAATTTATTCTAAATTTGTGAACAAGTGCAGAAAAAAAGTCAACTGTCAGGGTGTAGCATTATCCGGTGAATAAAAAAATATTTTTAAAAAACTTAAAAATTAAAATTTTTATTGAATTTTTAAATTATATTATTAAATATTTTTATTTTAATAATAAAAATAAAAAAAGTCTAGCAATATCTAGTAAACAACAGACCTATAAATTTATTATTTTTTTAATTTTTAAAATAAAAAATATTTTTTCTAATTGTAAAAAATTAAAAAATTCAAAAAATATCCAAAAAATAAAAAATTAAAATTCTAAATTTTTTAAATTAATTTATTCTTAATTTCTAAACAAGTGCAGCAAAAAAAGTCAACTGTCTAGGTGTAGCATTATCCGGTGAATAAAAAAATAAAAAATATTTTTAAAAGATAAAAAATTTTAATAAACTAAATTTTTTAGTTTTGAATTTTAAAATTATCTTATGAAATGTTTTTTATTTAAATAATAAAAATAAAAGAAGTCGAGCAATATCTAATAAACAACAGAACTGTAAATTTATTATTTTTTATTTTTAAACTAAAAATATGTTTTTTCTAATTGTAAAAAATTAAGAATTTCAAAAATATCAAAAAAATAAAAATTAAAATTTTAAATTTTTTAAATTAATTTATTCTTAATTTGTGAACAAGTGCAGCAAAAAAAGTCAACTGTCTGGGTGTAGTATTATCCGGTGAATAAAAAATAAAAAATATTTTTAAAAAAATTAAAAATTTTAAAAAAATAAAATTTTTTATTTTTTATTTTTAAATTATATTATTAAATATTTTTTATTTAAATAATAAAAATAAAATAAAGACCAGCAATATCTAGTAAACAACAGATCTATAAATTTATTATTTTTTTAATTTTTAAAATAAAAAATCTTTTTTCTAATTATAAAAAATTAAAAAAATTCAATAATATCCAAAAAATAAAAAAATTAAAATTCCAAATTTTTTAAATTAATTTATTCTTATTTTCTAAACAAGTGCAGCTGAAAAAGTCAACTGTCTTGGTGTAGCATTATCCGGTGAATAAAAAAATAAAAAATATTTTTAAAAAATTAAAAATTTTAAAAAAATAAAATTTTTTATTTTTGAATTTTTAAATTATATTATTACATGTTTTTTATTTAAACAATAAAAATAAAATAAAGTCCAACAATATCTAATAAACAATATATTTGTAAATTTATTATTTTTTTATTTTTAAACTAAAAATATATTTTTCTAATTGTAAAAAATTAAAAAATTCCAAAAATATCCAAAAAATAAAAAATTAAAATTCTAAATTTTTTAAATTAATTTATTCTTAATTTCTAAACAAGTGCAGCAAAAAAAGTCAACTGTCTAGGTGTAGCATTATCCGGTGAATAAAAAAATAAAAAATATTTTTAAAAGATAAAAAATTTTAAAAAACTAAATTTTTTAGTTTTGAATTTTAAAATTATCTTATGAAATGTTTTTTATTTAAATAATAAAAATAAATAAAGTCCAGCAATATCTAATAAACAACAGATCTGTAAATTTATTATTTTTTTTTAAACTAAAAATATATTTTTTCTAATTGTAAAAAATTAAGAAATTTCAAAAATATCAAAAAAAATAAAAAATTAAAATTTTAAATTTTTTAAATTAATTTATTCTTAATTTGTGAACAAGTGCAGCAAAAAAGTCAACTGTTTGGGTGTAGTATTATCTGGTGAATAAAAAAATAAAAAATATTTTTAAAAAAATTAAAAATTTTAAAAAAATAATTTTTTTTAAATTATATTATTAAATATTTTTTATTTAAATAATAAAAATAAAATAAAGTCCAGCAATATCTAGTGAACAACAGATCTATAAATTTATTATTTTTTAATTTTTAAAATAAAAAATATTTTTTCTAATTATAAAAAATTAAAAAAATTCAAAAATATCCAAAAAATAAAAAAATTAAAATTCTAAATTTTTTAAATTAATTTATTCTTATTTTCTGAACAAGTGCAGCAGAAAAAGTCAACTGTCTCGGTGTAGCATTATCCGGTGAATAAAAAAATAAAAATATTTTAAAAAAAATTAAAAATTTAAAAAAGAAATATATTTTTTATTTTTGAATTTTTAAATTATTTTATTAAATTTATTTTATTTAAATAATAAAAATAAATAAAATCCAGAAATATCTAATAAAAAATAGATCTGTAAATTTATTATTTTTTATTTTTAAACTAAAAATATATTTTTTCTAATTGTAAAATATTAAGAAATTCGCATATTTGCTATTTTAACTAGTTAGTTTAGTTAGTTTTGGCTTAGTTTCATTCACTTTTTTTGAAATAAATGAGCAAATTTGTGAACTTTTTCTCCATGCATTCATAAACCAAGAACTAAGTGAAATTTGACATAATCTATGCAAATGATTCAAGAAGTTTATATACAAGTTGAGGTGAATGATTTCCTTGAAATTTAATGCATAAGATGGCAAAACTTTGAGGAAAATTCTTTGGTTTATGGTAGGTGATGAAGCAAGAAGACAATGGAGCAAGGAAAGCTTGGAACAAGGAGGAATAGCAAGTTGGCAACTTGGAAACCAAGTTGGCAACGCCCATTTTGTGCAATCAGGAGCAAACAGCACGTTGGCAACTTGGAAACCAAGTTGCCAACGCCCATTTGGTGCTGCCAGGGAAGAACAGCACGTTGGCAACTTGGAAACCAAGTTGGCAACGTGCTAGTGTGTGTTCAGCAGAGTTGGCAGCTTGACCTCCCCCTCTTCAAGGATGAATAACTTGAACCACAGAGATCCAATTGACATGCTTCCAGTTGTGTTAGAAAGCTGACATCATGAGCTTTCCAACGATATATAATAGTCCATAAGGGAGCATGAAATGGAAGTCCAAATTAGAGGCAACTTTAAGCCCCAAGAGCAAGGAAATGGAGCATTGCAAGTTGCCAACTTGAAGACCAAGTTGGCAACTCCAGGAAGCCACCAGGGGAGATGCATGCACGTTGCCAACACCAAGATCAAGTTGGCAACGCCAGGAAGCTACCAGGGGAGATGCATGCACGTTGCCAACGCCAAGACCAAGTTGGCAACGCCAGGAAGCCACCAGGGGAGATGTTAGCACGTTGTCTCTGGCGTGTTTGCCAACAACGTGGGCAACAACGCCCAAGCCAAGAAGAAGAGAGAGCCTGGCGTTGTTGCTGGCGTGTTTGCCAACAACGTGGGCAATAACGCCCAAGCCAAGAAGAAGAGAGAGCCTGGCGTTGTTGCTGGCGTGTTTGCCAGCAACGTGGGCAACAACGCCCAGGCAGCTTGATGTTGCTCTCTTCAAGAGCCTGTATCTTGAGCTAGAAAACTCCAAATGAGGTGAACTCAGTGGCATTGGAAAGTAGACATCAAGAGCTTTCCAACCATATATCATAATGAGGTATTGGAGTTCATTTGAAGGTTCAAAAGCCAGCTTCATTTAGAGCCCCAGAAATCTTGGGCGTTATCATGGGCGTGTTTACCAAAAACGCCAGGCAGCCTGACCATACCTTCTTCAAAGGAGCATAACTTGAGCTATAGAGATCCAATTGAGGTGATTCCAGTTGGGTTGGAAAGCTGACATTCAGAGCTTTCTAACCATGTATGATAGTCTATAGTGAAACACAAAATTGAAGCTCAAACAAGAGGCTACTTTGGGCACCAAAAACTGAATTCAGAAAAGGCCAAGTGTTTGGCAACAACTTGGGCTGGCAACGCCCAAGCACCAAGCTTGGTGCCCAGGAAATTCCTTGCACGTTGCCAACGTGCATAGAGCTAGCGTTTTTGGCAACAACGCCCAGATGGGCCAGAATTGATGAGAGATTGCTCTTGTCCTCTTCACCACTTTCAAAGGGGAAATCTTCCTTAATTGGACCAGGAACTTAACCATGGAAAAGCCCACATTGCCAATCCAATTGAGGACCTCCAAAGGAGTCTTGGGAGTAGTATAAATAGAGTTAAATTTTGTACTTGGAGGACTCTTCTTCCACTTTTTTAGAGACTTTTACTTTTACTTTGACATTGTGATTATTCTTCATTTTCGGGAGGATACCCGAAAGCTATTTTGTTTCTCTTGCAACTTTCAAATTTCAGTTTTAAGAACTTCTTCTTCTTCATTCTTCATTCCCTCTCCATTTAATTTTAATGTTTGTTTTTTTCAATTGTTGTTGAATTTAGAGCTATGATTCACTAAACCCCATCTTCATTAGGGGGAGGAGCTCTGTTTATTTGAATGGGTTGACAACAATTCTCCTCTTTCTCAATTCAAGTGGTTCATTCAAGAGGAAACTCTTGTTCTTCACAGATTCAATTACATTCAAGAGAAGGATTGAATCTATATGAATTGTATGGTGAACTTGAGAAAGAATCCATAGAATTCAGTTTAGAGTTATCCTTTCATGATTTCTTTGATCAACACACTTTGGGTTGGTATGTGAGATGTAACCTCCCTTGGTTGAGATCCTGGAAGTTGTGTGGCTTTGGATTAGAAATTGAGCTTCACCTCTTCTCATGACCAATTAGATCACGAGAGTGGCAATTGATTGTGTTGAGAGAAATTGGATTGCCAAGAGATTGGAATCCAATTATTCACAATCTGCCATGGATCTATACCCATGATTGAGAAGGAGTTGAACCAAGTCAATCCATGATAATTTACATCTCTGATCCCTAATGATCTCTCCATCATTAATTCTCATCTCTTTTGTTCTTTAGTTATTCTGAATACCCACTACCCAATTCCCTTTTACTTTCTTGCAATTTATCATTCTGTCACTTATATTCTGCTTCCTACTTCTTGCAATCTTTTCCTCTGCTCTCTAAATTCTGTAACATTTACTTTCTTGCAATTTACTTTCCATGTCATTTAAGTTTCTTGCACTTTAATTTTCAGCTATTTACTTTCATTTTCTTCCTTTATTCTAGTTCTTTAAATTCCTTGTAGTTTCTTGCACTTTAATTTTCAGCTATTTACTTTCATTTTCTTCCTTTATTCTAGTTCTTTAAATTCCTTGTCATTTAATTTTCTGTAAGTACATTCAAAAATCAATTCTCATGAATTCAAAACCATGTTTGCTTGACTAAATATACCATTTAACTAAAATTGCTTAATCTACCAATCTCCGTGGGATCGACCTCACTCTTAGTGAGTTTTATTACTTGATGCGACCCGGTATACTTGCCGGTTGTACGTAAATCTTAATTTTTACGTATCAAGTTTTTGGCGCCGTTGCCGGGGATTGGAAAGGATTGACAATGATTAAGTGAATGGTAGTTTAGATTAAGCATTTTTTTATTTTTGCTGAGCCCACTAACTGTTTGACACTTTGTTTCACTAACTTCAATTCCACTCTAGTATAGAGTGTCTCACTTGTGATTTTGGTTTTGTTTGTGTATGTCAGGAGCTAGTAGACTTAATCCTGAAGACGAGAGGATCCTCCGAAGGATAAGGAGAGCAGAAAGAGGAAAGGGGATAGTCGGTGAAGAGGAATCAGAGGGAGAGGACCAAGTCATGGAGGACAATCTGCACAATCCTCCTGGAGGGGTCAACAACAATGATGGACCACCTAGAAGGGTGTTATCTTCTTACACCATCCCTGATCCAAAACATTGTGGGAGCAGTATTGCCACTCCAACTGTTCAGGCCAATAACTTTGAGTTAAAACCCCAACTCATCACTTTGGTACAAAATAACTGCTCCTATGGAGGGGGACCTCTTGAAGACCCAAATCAACATCTGTCTGTTTTTCTAAGGATATGCAATACAGTGAAGACCAATGGAGTACACCCAGATGTCTACAAACTGCTGCTATTTCCATTCTCTTTGAGGGACAAAGCCACTCAATGGTTAGAGTCATTCCCCAAGGAAAGCCTCAATGATTGGAATGAAGTGATGAGCAGATTTCTAGCAAAGTTCTACCCACCTCAAAGAATCATTAAGTTGAAGACAGAGGTTCAAACTTTCAGGCAAATGGAAGGGGAGTCATTGTATGAAGCCTGGGAAAGGTATAAGGCATTGATGAGAAGGTGTCCACCTGATATGTTTAGTGATTGGGTCAAACTCCAAAACTTCTATGAAGGCTTAAATCTAGAAGCAAGGAAAGGACTAGATTATTCATCAGGAGGATCACTCAACATGATGAAGACTGCAGAAGAGGCTCAAGACCTCATTGAGATTGTGGCAAATAATCAGTACTATTACTCATCAGAGAGGCAACATAACCCAGCCCCAAAGAAAGGCGTGATGGAGCTTGATGGTGTTGACGCTATCTTGGCACAAAATAAGTTAATGCACCAACAGATCCAGCAACAAATGGAAATAATAACAAAGAGAATGGATGGCCTCCAACTAGCATCAGTGAACACAACAAATCAATCATCACTGGAATGGGGCCAAGGTGAAGGGACCATTGTTGAACAGCCGCAAGAACAAGTTCAGTACATGCAGAATACTTCAAATTTTCAGGATGAATTTCATGGTGATACATACAACCCATCCTGGAAAAATCATCCCAATCTGAAGTGGGGTGAAAACCATTGGCAAAAGAACAACAACCACAACCACACCCGTAACACAAATAACCAAAATCACCATGCCACCAACACTAACCAATATAGAAAAACACAAAATACATATCAACCCCCTCATAATAATTCACAAACTCACCAAAACAACTTTCCTGCACCAACATCCAACTCACAAAATTACCACACTAATCCTCCCAATAACTTCCAGCAACAACATTCAGCCCCCATCATATCCCCTCTTGACCATCATGAGACCAGAATCTCCAATCTTGAAGCTACCTTGCAAGCACTTAATCAAACCACACAAGCACTTGCTCAAAGCACTCAAACCTTAATCAAGGGACAAAAGGAACATGAGGCCACCATAAAGAATATTGAGCGACAAGTGGGACAATTAGCCAAACAAGCTGAACGGCCAACCAATGTTCTTCCAAGTGATACGATACCCAACCCAAGAGACACAGAAAAAGCCATAAAATGGGAGGAGTGTAAAGCAATCACCCTGAGAAGTGGGAAGAAAGTGGAGACAGAAGCCATTACTCAGGAAGAGCACATCAAAGAAGGCTTAAAAGAAGAGGTGAAGGAACAAAAGCAGGAGCAAGAAACTGATACACAAAGTGATAAATTAGCTAAGAAGGAGGCAGTGAAAGCATACCAACCAATGCTCCCATACCCTCAAAGGTTTAAAGGAGAAAACAAAGAGAAGCAATATTCCAAATTCTTGGAAATATTCAAGACACTACACATCAACATCCCCTTCATTGAAGCACTTGAACAGATGCCCCTATATGCTAATTTCATGAAGGAATTGTTGACAAAGAAAAGATCCTTGAAAGAGGGACAAACGGTTGTGATGACCAGGGAGTGTAGTGCCATCATCCAAAAAAAGTTGCCAAAGAAGATGAAAGACCCAGGGAGCATTATCCGGTGAATAAAAAAATAAAAATATTTTTAAAAAAATTTAAAATTTTAAAAAAATTATTTTTGAATTTTTAAATTATTTTATTAAATTTATTTTATTTAAATAATAAAAATAAAATAAAGTCCAGCAATATCTAATAAAAAATAGATCTGTAAATTTATTATTTTTTATTTTTAAACTAAAAATATATTTTTTCTAATTGTAAAATATTAAGAAATTCCAAAAATATCCAAAAAAATAAAAAATTAAAATTTTAAATTTTTTAAATTAATTTATTCTAAATTTGTGAACAAGTGCAGAAAAAAATCAACTGTCTAGGTGTAGCATTATCCCGTGAATAAAAAAATATTTTTAAAAAAAATTAAAAATTAAAATTTTTTTTTGAATTTTTAAATTATATTATTAAATATTTTTATTTTAATAATAAAAATAAAATAAAGTCCAGCAATATCTAGTAAACAACAGACCTATAAATTTATTATTTTTTAATTTTTAAAATAAAAAATATTTTTTCTAATTGTAAAAAATTAAAAAATTCAAAAATATCCAAAAAATAAAAAAATTAAAATTCTAAATTTTTTAAATTAATTTATTCTTAATTTCTAAACAAGTGCAGCAAAAAAAGTCAACTGTCTAGGTGTAGCATTATCCGGTGAATAAAAAAATAAAAAATATTTTTAAAAGATAAAAAATTTTAAAAAACTAAATTTTTTATTTTTGAATTTTAAAATTATCTTATGAAATGTTTTTATTTAAATAATAAAAATAAAATAAAGTCCAGCAATATCTAATAAACAACAGATCTGTAAATTTATTATTTTTTTATTTTTAAACTAAAAATATATTTTTTCTAATTGTAAAAAATTAAAAATTCCAAAAATATCCAAAAATAAAAAATTAAATTTTAAATTTTTTAAATTAATTTATTCTTAATTTGTGAACAAGTGCAGCAAAAAAAGTCAACTATCTGGGTGTAGCATTATCCGGTGAATAAAAAATAAAAAATATTTTAAAAAATTAAAAATTTTAAAAAATAAAATTTTTTATTTTTGAATTTTTAAATTATATTATTAAATGTTTTTTATTTAAATAATAAAAATAAAATAAAGTCCAGCAATATCTAATAAACAACAGATCTATAAATTTATTATTTTTTAATTTTTAAAATAAAAAATATTTTTTCTAATTGTAAAAAATTAAAAAATTCCAAAAATATCCAAAAAATAAAAAATTAAAATTCTAATTTTTTAAATTAATTTATTCTTAATTTCTGAACAAGTGCAGCAAAAAAAGTCAACTGTCTGGTGTAGCATTATCCGGTGAATAAAAAATAAAAAATATTTTTAAAAAATAAAAATTTAAAAAAATAAATTTTTTATTTTTGAATTTTAAATTATATTATTAAATGTTTTTTATTTAAATAATAAAAATAAAATAAAGTCCAACAATATCTAATAAACAATAGATCTGTAAATTTATTATTTTTTATTTTTAAACTAAAAATATATTTTTTCTAATTGTAAAAAATTAAAAATTCAAAAATATCCAAAAAATAAAAAATTAAAATTTTAAATTTTTTAAATTAATTTATTCTTAATTTGTGAACAAGTGCAGAAAAAAAGTCAACTGTCTGGGTGTAGCATTATCCGGTGAATAAAAAAAAAAAATATTTTTAAAAAATTAAAAATTTAAAAAATAAAATTTTTATTTTTGAATTTTTAAATTATATTATTAAATTTTTTATTTAAATAATAAAAATAAAATAAAGTCCAGCAATATCTAGTAAACAACAGACCTATAAATTTATTATTTTTTAATTTTTAAAATAAAAAATATTTTTTCTAATTGTAAAAAATTAAAAAATTCCAAAAATATCCAAAAAATAAAAAATTAAAATTCTAAATTTTTTAAATTAATTTATTCTTAATTTCTAAACAAGTGCAGCAAAAAAGTCAACTGTCTAGGTGTAGCATTATCCGGTGAATAAAAAATAAAAAATATTTTTAAAAGATAAAAAATTTTAAAAAACTAAATTTTTTATTTTGAATTTTAAAATTATCTTATGAAATGTTTTTTATTTAAATAATAAAAATAAAATAAAGTCCAGCAATATCTAATAAACAACAGATCTGTAAATTTATTATTTTTTATTTTTAAACTAAAAATATATTTTTTCTAATTGTAAAAAATTAAAAATTCCAAAAATATCCAAAAAATAAAAAATTAAATTTTAAATTTTTTAAATTAATTTATTCTTAATTTGTGAACAAGTGCAGCAAAAAAAGTCAACTGTCTGGGTGTAGCATTATCCGGTGAATAAAAAATAAAAAATATTTTTAAAAAATTAAAAATTTAAAAAATAAATTTTTATTTTTGAATTTTTAAATTATATTATTAAATGTTTTTATTTAAATAATAAAAATAAAATAAAGTCCAGCAATATCTAATAAACAACAGACCTGTAAATTTATTATTTTTTTAATTTTTAAATAAAAAATATTTTTTCTAATTGTAAAAAATTAAAAAATTCCAAAAATATCCAAAAAATAAAAAATTAAAATTCTAAATTTTTTAAATTAATTTATTCTTAATTTCTAAACAAGTGCAGCAAAAAAAGTCAACTGTCTAGGTGTAGCATTATCCGGTGAATAAAAAAATAAAAAATATTTTTAAAAATAAAAAATTTTAAAAAATAAATTTTTTATTTTGAATTTTAAATTATTTATGAAATGTTTTTTATTTAAATAATAAAAATAAAATAAAGTCCAGCAATATCTAATAAACAACAGATCTGTAAATTTATTATTTTTTATTTTTAAACTAAAAATATATTTTTCTAATTGTAAAAAATTAAAAATTCCAAAAATATCCAAAAAATAAAAAATTAAAATTTTAAATTTTTTAAATTAATTTATTCTTAATTTGTGAACAAGTGCAGCAAAAAAAGTCAACTGTCTGGGTGTAGCATTATCCGGTGAATAAAAAATAAAAAATATTTTTAAAAAATTAAAAATTTAAAAAAATAAATTTTTATTTTTGAATTTTTAAATTATATTATTAAATGTTTTTTATTTAAATAATAAAAATAAAATAAAGTCCAGCAATATCTAATAAACAACAGATCTATAAATTTATTATTTTTTATTTTTAAAATAAAAAATATTTTTTCTAATTGTAAAAAATTAAAAAATTCAAAAATATCCAAAAAATAAAAAATTAAAATTTAAATTTTTAAATTAATTTATTCTTAATTTCTGAACAAGTGCAGCAAAAAAAGTCAACTGTCTGGTGTAGCATTATCCGGTGAATAAAAAAATAAAAAATATTTTTAAAAAATAAAAATTTAAAAAAATAAATTTTTTATTTTTGAATTTTAAATTATATTATTAAATTTTTTTATTTAAATAATAAAAATAAAATAAAGTCCACAATATCTAATAAACAATAGATCTGTAAATTTATTATTTTTTATTTTTAAACTAAAAATATATTTTTTCTAATTGTAAAAAATTAAAAATTCAAAAATATCCAAAAAATAAAAATTAAAATTTTAAATTTTTTAAATTAATTTATTCTTAATTTGTGAACAAGTGCAGCAAAAAAAGTCAAC
The DNA here is from genome assembly GCF_003086295.3 of Arachis hypogaea. Taxonomy (NCBI): domain Eukaryota; kingdom Viridiplantae; phylum Streptophyta; class Magnoliopsida; order Fabales; family Fabaceae; genus Arachis; species Arachis hypogaea. The sequence goes on along the minus strand of NC_092038.1, from coordinate 88,176,856 downwards.
TGTCTGGGTGTAGCATTATCCGGTGAATAAAAAAATAAAAAATATTTTTAAAAAATTAAAAATTTAAAAAAATAAAATTTTTTATTTTTAATTTTTAAATTATATTATTAAATGTTTTTATTTAAATAATAAAAATAAAATAAAGTCCAGCAATATCTAATAAACAACAGATCTATAAATTTATTATTTTTTATTTTTAAATAAAAAATATTTTTTCTAATTGTAAAAAATTAAAAATTCAAAAATATCCAAAAAATAAAAAATTAAAATTTAAATTTTTTAAATTAATTTATTCTTAATTTTGAACAAGTGCAGCAAAAAAAGTCAACTGTCTCGGTGTAGCATTATCCGGTGAATAAAAAAATAAAAATATTTTTAAAAAATTAAAAATTTAAAAAAAAATTTTTATTTTTGAATTTTTAAATTATATTATTAAATGTTTTTATTTAAATAATAAAAATAAAATAAAGTCCAGCAATATCTAATAAACAACAGATTTAAATTTATTATTTTTTTATTTTTAAAATAAAATATATTTTTCTAATTGTAAAAAATTAAAAAATTCCTAAAATATCCAAAAAATAAAAAATTAAAATTTAAATTTTTTAAATTAATTTATTCTTAATTTGTGAACAAGTGCAGCAAAAAAAGTCAACTGTCTGGGTGTAGCATTATCCGGTGAATAAAAAATAAAAATATTTTAAAAAATTAAAAATTTAAAAAAAAATTTATTTTTGAATTTTTAAATTATATTATTAAATTTTTTTATTTAAATAATAAAAATAAAATAAAGTCCAGAATATCTAATAAAAATAGATCTGTAAATTTATTATTTTTTATTTTTAAACTAAAAATATATTTTTTCTAATTGTAAAAATTAAAAATTCCAAAAATATCCAAAAAATAAAAAATTAAAATTTTAAATTTTTTAAATTAATTTATTCTAATTTGTGAACAAGTGCAGAAAAAAATCAACTGTCTGGGTGTAGCATTATCCGTGAATAAAAAATAAAAATATTTTTAAAAAATTAAAAATTAAAAAATAAATTTTTATTTTGAATTTTAAATTATATTATTAAATATTTTTATTTAAATAATAAAAATAAAATAAAGTCCAGCAATATCTAGTAAACAACAGACCTATAAATTTATTATTTTTTAATTTTTAAAATAAAAAATATTTTTTCTAATTGTAAAAAATTAAAAAATTCAAAAATATCCAAAAAATAAAAAATTAAAATTCTAAATTTTTTAAATTAATTTATTCTTAATTTCTAAACAAGTGCAGCAAAAAAAGTCAACTGTCTAGGAGTAGCATTATCCAGTGAAGAAAAAAATAAAAAATATTTTTAAAAGATAAAAAATTTAAAAAAAAAATTTTTTATTTTGAATTTTAAATTATCTTATGAAATGTTTTTATTTAAATATAAAAATAAATAAAGTCAGCAATATCTAATAAACAACAGATCTGTAAATTTATTATTTTTTTATTTTTAAACTAAAAATATATTTTTTCTAATTGTAAAAAATTAAGAAATTCCAAAAATATCCAAAAAATAAAAATTAAATTTTAAATTTTTTAAATTAATTTATTCTTAATTTGTGAACAAGTGCAGCAAAAAAAGTCAACTATCTGGATGTAGTATTATCCGGTGAATAAAAAATAAAAAAATTAAAAAATTAAAAATTTAAAAAATAAATTTTTTATTTTTGAATTTTTAAATTATATTATTAAATGTTTTTTATTTAAATAATAAAAATAAAATAAAGTCCAGCAATATCAGTAAACAACAGATCTATAAATTTAATTTTTTTAATTATTAAATAAAAAATATTTTTTCAAATTGTAAAAAATTAAAAATTCCAAAAATATCCAAAAAATAAAAAATTAAAATTCTAATTTTTTAAATTAATTTATTTTAATTTCTGAACAAGTGCAGCAAAAAAAGTCAACTTCTCGGTGTAGCATTATCCGGTAAATTAAAAAATAAAAAAATTTTTAAAAAATGAAAAATTATAAAAAAAATAAAATTTTTTATTTTTGAATTTTTAAATTATATTATTAAATGTTTTTTATTTAAATAGTAAAAATAAAATAAAGTCCAACAATATCTAATAAATAATAGATCTGTTAATTTATTATTTTTTATTTTTAAACTAAAAATATATTTTTCTAATTGTAAAATATTAAAAATTCCAAATATATCCAAAAAATAAAAAATTAAAATTTTAAATTTTTTAAATTGATTTATTCTTAATTTGTGAACAAGTGCAGCAAAAAAAGTCAACTGTCTCGGTGTAGTATTATCCGGTGAATAAAAAAATAAAAAATATTTTTAAAAAATTAAAAATTTTAAAAAAATAAAATTTTTTATTTTTATTTTTAAATTATATTATTAAATATTTTTTATTTAAATATAAAAATAAAATAAAATCCAGCAATATCTAGTAAACAACAGATCTATAAATTTATTATTTTTTTAATTTTTAAAATAAAAATATTTTTTCTAATTGTAAAATATTAAAAAATTCAAAAATATCCAAACAATTAAAAAATTAAAATTTAAATTTTTTAAATTAATTTATTCTTAATTTCTAAACAAGTGCAGCAGAAAAAGTCAACTGTCTCGGTATAGCATTATCCGGTGAATAAAAAATAAAAAATATTTTTAAAAAAAATTTAAAAATTTTTAAATTATATTATTAAATGTTTTTTATTTAAATAATAAAAATAAAATAAAGTCCAACAATATCTAATAAAAATAGATTGTAAATTTATTATTTTTTATTTTTAAACTAAAAATATATTTTTCTAATTGTAAAAAATTAAAAAATTCCTAAAATATCCAAATAATAAAAAAATTAAAATTTTAAATTTTTTAAATTAATTTATTCTTAATTTGTGAACAAGTGCAGCAAAAAAGTCAATTGTTGGGTGTAGCATTATACGGTGAATAAAAAAATAAAAATATTTTTAAAATAATTAAAAATTAAAAAAATAAATTTTTTATTTTTGAATTTTTAAATTATTTATTAAATTTATTTTATTTAAATAATAAAAATAAAATAAAGTCCAACAATATCTAATAAAAAATAGGTCTGTAAATTTATTATTTTTTATTTTTAAACTAAAAATATATTTTTCTAATTGTAAAAATTAAGAAATTCCAAAAATATACCAAAAAATAAAAAATTAAAATTTTAAATTTTTTAAATTAATTTATTCTAATTTGTGAACAAGTGCAGAAAAAAAGTCAACTGTCTGGGTGTAGCATTATCCGGTGAATAAAAAATATTTTTAAAAAAAATTAAAAAATTAAAATTTTTTTTTTAATTTTTAAATTATATTATTAAATATTTTTATTTTAATAATAAAAATAAAAAAAGTCCAGCAATATCTAGTAAACAACAGACCTATAAATTTATTATTTTTTTAATTTTTAAAATAAAAAATATTTTTCTAATTGTAAAAAATTAAAAAATTCCAAAAATATCCAAAAAATAAAAAATTAAAATTCTAAATTTTTTAAATTAATTTATTCTTAATTTCTAAACAAGTGCAGCAAAAAAAGTCAACTGTCTAGGTGTAGCATTATCCGGTGAATAAAAAATAAAAAATATTTTTAAAAGATAAAAAATTTTAAAAAACTAAATTTTTAGTTTTGAATTTTAAAATTATCTTATGAAATGTTTTTTATTTAAATAATAAAAATAAATAAAGTCTAGCAATATCTAATAAACAACAGATCTGTAAATTTATTATTTTTTATTTTTAAACTAAAAATATATTTTTTTAATTGTAAAAAATTAAGAAATTCCAAAAATATCCAAAAAATAAAAAATTAAAATTTTAAATTTTTTAAATTAATTTATTCTTAATTTGTGAACAAGTGAAGCAAAAAAAGTCAACTGTCTCGGTGTAGTATTATCCGGTGAATAAAAAATAAAAAATTTTTTAAAAAATTAAAAATTTTAAAAAATAAAATTTTTATTTTTTATTTTTAAATTATATTATTAAATTTTTTTACTTAAATAATAAAAATAAAATAAAGTCTAGCAATATCTAGTAAACAACAGATCTATAAATTTATTATTTTTTAATTTTTAAAATAAAAAATATTTTTTCTAATTATAAAAAATTAAAAAATTCAAAAATATCCAAAAAATAAAAAAATTAAAATTCTAAATTTTTTGAATTAATTTATTCTTATTTTCTGAACAAGTGCAGCAGAAAAAGTCAACTGTCTCGGTGTAGCATTATCCGGTGAATAAAAAAATAAAAAATATTTTTAAAAAATTTAAAAATTTTAAAAAAATAAAATTTTTTATTTTTGAATTTTTAAATTATATTATTAAATGTTTTTTATTTAAATAATAAAAATAAAATAAAGTGCAACAATATCTATTAAAAAATAGATTTGTAAATTTATTATTTTTTATTTTTAAACTAAAAATATATTTTTCTAATTGTAAAAAATTAAAAAATTCCTAAAATATCCAAATAATATAAAAAATTAAAATTTTAAATTTTTTAAATTAATTTATTCTTAATTTGTGAACAAGTGCAGCAAAAAAAGTCAATTGTTTGGGTGTAGCATTATACGGTGAATAAAAAAATAAAAATATTTTTAAAATAATTAAAAATTAAAAAAAATAATTTTTTTATTTTTGAATTTTTAAATTATTTTATTAAATTTATTTTATTTAAATAATAAAAATAAAATAAAGTCCAACAATATCTAATAAAAAATAGATCTGTAAATTTGTTATTTTTTATTTTTAAACTAAAAATAAATTTTTTCTAATTGTAAAATATTAAGAAATTCCAAAAATATACCAAAAAATAAAAAAATTAAAATTTTAAATTTTTTTTAAATTAATTTATTCTAAATTTGTGAACAAGTGCAGAGAAAAAGTCAACTGTTTGGGTGTAGCATTATCCGGTGAATAAAAAAATATTTTAAAAATAAAAATAAATTTTTTTTGAATTTTTAAACTATATTATTAAATATTTTTATTTTAATAATAAAAATAAAAAAAGTCCAGCAATATCTAATAAATAACAAACCTATAAATTTATTATTTTTTTAATTTTTAAAATAAAAAATATTTTTTCTAATTGTAAAAAATTAAAAATTCCAAAAATATCCAAAAAATAAAAAAATTAAAATTCTAAATTTTTTAAATTAATTTATTCTTAATTCCTAAACAATTGCAGCAAAAAAAGTCAACTGTCTAGGTGTAGCATTATCCGGTGAATAAAAAAATAAAAAATATTTTTAAAAGATAAAAAATTTTAAAAAACTAAATTTTTTATTTTTGAATTTTAAATTATCTTATGAAATGTTTTTATTTAAATAATAAAAATAAATAAAGTCTAGCAATATCTAATAAACAACAGATCTGTAAATTTATTATTTTTTATTTTTAAACTAAAAATATATTTTTCTAATTGTAAAAAATTAAGAAATTCCAAAAATATCTAAAAAAATAAAAAATTTGATTTTAATTTTTTAAATTAATTTATTCTTAATTTGTGAACAAGTGCAGCAAAAAAAGTCAACTATCTGGGTGTAGTATTATCCGGTGAATAAAAAATAAAAAAATAAAAATATTTAAAAAATAAAATTTTTTATTTTTGAATTTTTAAATTATATTATTAAATGTTTTTTATTTAAATAATAAAAATAAAATAAAGTCCAGCAATATCCAGTAAACAACAGATCTATAAATTTAATTTTTTTAAATTATTAAATAAAAAATATTTTTTCAAATTGTAAAAAATTAAAAAATTCCAAAAATATCCAAAAAATAAAAAAATTAAAATTCTAATTTTTTAAATTAATTTATTTTTAATTTCTGAACAAGTGCAGCAAAAAAAGTCAACTTCTCGGTGTAGCATTATCCGGTGAATAAAAAATAAAAAATATTTTTAAAAAAATTAAAAATTTTAAAAAAATTAAAATTTAAAAAAAAATAAAATTTTTTATTTTTGAATTTTTAAATTATATTATTAAATGTTTTTTATTTAAACAATAAAAATAAAATAAAGTCCAACAATATCTAATAAACAATATATTTGTAAATTTATTATTTTTTTATTTTTAAACTAAAAATATATTTTTCTAATTGTAAAAAATTAAAAAATTCCTAAAATATCCAAAAAAGATAAAAAATTAAAATTTTAAATTTTTTAAATTAACTTATTCGTAATTTGTGAACAAGTGCAGCAAAAAAAGTCAACTGTTTGGGTGTAGCATTATCCGGTGAATAAAAAAATAAAAATATTTTTAAAAAAATTAAAAATTTAAAAAAATAAATTTTTTATTTTTGAATTTTTAAATTATTTTATTAAATTTATTTTATTTAAATAATAAAAATAAAATAAAATCCAGAAATATCTAATAAAAATAGATCTGTAAATTTATTATTTTTTATTTTTAAACTAAAAATATATTTTTTCTAATTGTAAAATATTAAGAAATTCCAAGAATATCCAAAAAATAAAAAATTAAAATTTTAAATTTTTTAAATTAATTTATTCTAAATTTGTGAACAAGTGCAGAAAAAAAGTCAACCGTCTAGGTGTAGCATTATCCGGTGAATAAAAAAATAAAAAATATTTTTAAAAGATAAAAAATTTTAAAAAACTAAATTTTTTATTTTTTAATTTTAAAATTATCTTATGAAATGTTTTTTATTTAAATAATAAAAATAAATAAAGACCAGCAATATCTAATAAACAACAGATCTGTAAATTTATTATTTTTTATTTTTAAACTAAAAATATATTTTTTCTAAATGTAAAAAATTAAAAAATATCAAAAATATCAAAAAAATAAAAAATTAAAATTTTAAATTTTTTAAATTAATTTATTCTTAATTTGTGAACAAGTGCAGCAAAAAAAGTCAACTATCTGGGTGTAGTATTATCCGGTGAATAAAAAATAAAAAATATTTTTAAAAAAATTAAAAATTTTAAAAAAATAAAATTTTTTATTTTTTATTTTTAAATTATATTATTAAATATTTTTTATTTAAATAATAAAAATAAAATAAAGTCCAGCAATATCTAGTAAACAACAGATCTATAAATTTATTATTTTTTTAATTTTTAAAATAAAAAATATTTTTTCTAATTATAAAAAATTAAAAAATTCAAAAATATCCAAAAAATTAAAATTCTAAATTTTTTAAATTAATTTATTCTTATTTTCTGAACAAGTGCAGCAGAAAAAGTCAACTGTCTCGGTGTAGCATTATCCGGTGAATAAAAAAATAAAAATATTTTTAAAAAATTAAAAATTTTAAAAAATTAAAATTAAAAAAAAATAAATTTTTTATTTTTGAATTTTTAAATTATATTATTAAATGTTTTTATTTAAACAATAAAAATAAAATAAAGTCCAACAATATCTAATAAACAATATATTGTAAATTTATTATTTTTTATTTTTAAACTAAAAATATATTTTTCTAATTGTAAAAAATTAAAAAATTCCTAAAATATCCAAAAAATATAAAAAATTAAAATTTTAAATTTTTTAAATTAATTTATTCGTAATTTATGAACAAGTGCAGCAAAAAAAGTCAACTGTTTGGGTGTAGCATTATCCGATGAATAAAAAAATAAAAATATTTTTAAAAACATTAAAAATTTAAAAAAATATATTTTTTATTTTTGAATTTTTAAATTATTTTATTTAAATAATAAAAATAAAATAAAATCCAGAAATATCTAATAAAAATAGATCTGTAAATTTATTATTTTTTATTTTTGAACTAAAAATATATTTTTTCTAATTGTAAAATATTAAGAAATTCCAAAAATATCCAAAAAATAAAAAATTAAAATTTTAAATTTTTTAAATTAATTTATTCTAAATTTATGAACAAGTACAGTAATAAAAGTCAACTGTCTGGGTGTAGCATTATCCGGTGAATAAAAAAATATTTTGAAAAAAATAAAAATAATTTTTTTTTGAATTTTTAAATTATATTATTAAATATTTTTATTTTAATAATAAAAATAAAAAAAGTCCAGCAATATCTAGTAAACAACAAACCTATAAATTTATTATTTTTTAATTTTTAAAATAAAATTTTTTTTCTAATTGTAAAAAATAAAAAAATTCCAAAAATATCCAAAAAATAAAAAAGTTAAAATTCTAAATTTTTTAAATTAATTTATTCTTAATTTCTAACAAGTGCAGCAAAAAAAGTCAACTGTCTAGGTGTAGCATTATACGGTGAATACAAAAATAAAAAATATTTTTAAAAGATAAAAAATTTTAAAAAACTAAATTTTTTAGTTTTGAATTTTAAAATTATCTTATGAAATGTTTTTATTTAAATAATAAAAATAAATAAAGTCCAGCAATATCTAATAAACAACAGATCTGTAAATTTATTATTTTTTATTTTTAAACTAAAAATATATTTTTTCTAAATGTAAAAAATTAAGAAATATCAAAAATATCAAAAAAATAAAAAATTAAAATTTTAAATTTTTTAAATTAATTTATTCTTAATTTGTGAACAAGTGCAGCAAAAAAAGTCAACTGTCTGGGTGTAGTATTATCCGGTGAATAAAAAAATAAAAAATATTTTTAAAAAAATTAAAAATTTTAAAAAATAAAATTTTTTATTTTTTATTTTTAAATTATATTATTAAATATTTTTTATTTAAATAATAAAAATAAAATAAAGTCCAGCAATATCTAGTAAACAACAGATCTATAAATTTATTATTTTTTTAATTTTTAAAATAAAAAATATTTTTTCTAATTATAAAAAATTCAAAAAATTCAAAAATATCCAAAAAATAAAAAAATTAAAATTCTAAATTTTTTAAATTAATTTATTCTTATTTTCTGAACAAGTGCAGCAGAAAAAGTCAACTGTCTCGGTGTAGCATTATCCGGTGAATAAAAAATAAAAAATATTTTTAAAAAAATTAAAATTTAAAAAATTAAAATTAAAAAAAATAAATTTTTTATTTTTGAATTTTTAAATTATATTATTAAATGTTTTTTATTTAAACAATAAAAATAAAATAAAGTCCAACAATATCTAATAAACAATATATTTGTAAATTTATTATTTTTTTATTTTTAAACTAAAAATATATTTTTCTAATTGTAAAAAATTAAAAAATTCCTAAAATATCCAAAAAATATAAAAAATTAAAATTTTAAATTTTTTAAATTAATTTATTCGTAATTTGTGAACAAGTGCAGCAAAAAAAGTCAACTGTTTGGGTGTAGCATTATCCGATGAATAAAAAAATAAAAATATTTTTAAAAACATTAAAAATTTAAAAAAATATATTTTTTATTTTTGAATTTTTAAATTATTTTATTTAAATAATAAAAATAAAATAAAATCCAGAATATCTAATAAAAATAGATCTGTAAATTTATTATTTTTTATTTTTAACTAAAAATATATTTTTCTAATTGTAAAATATTAAGAAATTCCAAAAATATCCAAAAAATAAAAAATTAAAATTTTAAATTTTTTTAAATTAATTTATTCTAAATTTGTGAACAAGTACAGTAATAAAAGTCAACTGTCTGGGTGTAGCATTATCCGGTGAATAAAAAAATATTTTGAAAAAATGAAAATAATTTTTTTTGAATTTTTAAATTATATTATTAAATATTTTTATTTAATAATAAAAATAAAAAAAGTCCAGCAATATCTAGTAAACAACAAACCTATAAATTTATTATTTTTTAATTTTTAAAATAAAAAATATTTTTTCTAATTGTAAAAAATAAAAAATTCCAAAAATATCCAAAAAATAAAAAAATTAAAATTCTAAATTTTTTAAATTAATTTATTCTTAATTTCTAAACAAGTGCAGCAAAAAAAGTCAACTGTCTAGGTGTAGCATTATCCGGTGAATACAAAAATAAAAAATATTTTTAAAAGATAAAAAATTTTAAAAAACTAAATTTTTTAGTTTTGAATTTTAAAATTATCTTATGAAATGTTTTTATTTAAATAATAAAAATAAATAAAGTCCAGCAATATCTAATAAACAACAGATCTGTAAATTTATTATTTTTTTATTTTTAAACTAAAAATATATTTTTTCTAAATGTAAAAAATTAAGAAATATCAAAAATATCAAAAAAATAAAAAATTAAAATTTTAAATTTTTTAAATTAATTTATTCTTAATTTGTGAACAAGTGCAGCAAAAAAAGTCAACTGTCTGGGTGTAGTATTATCCGGTGAATAAAAAATAAAAAATATTTTTAAAAAAATTAAAAATTTTAAAAAAATAAAATTTTTTATTTTTTTATTTTTAAATTATATTATTAAATATTTTTTATTTAAATAATAAAAATAAAATAAAGTCCAGCAATATCTAGTAAACAACAGATCTATAAATTTATTATTTTTTTAATTTTTAAAATAAAAAATATTTTTTCTAATTATAAAAAATTCAAAAATTCAAAAATATCCAAAAATAAAAAAAAATTAAAATTCTAAATTTTTTAAATTAATTTATTCTTATTTTCTGAACAAGTGCAGCAGAAAAAGTCAACTGTCTCGGTGTAGCATTATCCGGTGAATAAAAAAATAAAAATATTTTTAAAAAATTAAAATTTAAAAAAATTAAAATTAAAAAAAAATAAATTTTTTATTTTTGAATTTTTAAATTATATTATTAAATGTTTTTTATTTAAACAATAAAAATAAAATAAAGTCCAACAATATCTAATAAACAATATATTTGTAAATTTATTATTTTTTATTTTTAAACTAAAAATATATTTTTCTAATTGTAAAAAATTAAAAAATTCCTAAAATATCCAAAAAATATAAAAAATTAAAATTTTAAATTTTTTAAATTAATTTATTCGTAATTTGTGAACAAGTGCAGCAAAAAAAGTCAACTGTTTGGGTGTAGCATTATCCGATGAATAAAAAAATAAAAATATTTTTAAAAACATTAAAAATTTAAAAAAATATATTTTTTATTTTTGAATTTTTAAATTATTTTATTTAAATAATAAAAATAAAATAAAATCCAGAAATATCTAATAAAAATAGATCTGTAAATTTATTATTTTTTATTTTTGAACTAAAAATATATTTTTTCTAATTGTAAAATATTAAGAAATTCCAAAAATATCCAAAAAATAAAAAATTAAAATTTTAAATTTTTTTAAATTAATTTATTCTAAATTTGTGAACAAGTACAGTAATAAAAGTCAACTGTCTGGGTGTAGCATTATCCGGTGAATAAAAAAATATTTTGAAAAAATGAAAATAATTTTTTTTGAATTTTTAAATTATATTATTAAATATTTTTATTTTAATAATAAAAATAAAAAAAGTCCAGCAATATCTAGTAAACAACAAACCTATAAATTTATTATTTTTTAATTTTTAAAATAAAAAATATTTTTTCTAATTGTAAAAAATTAAAAAATTCCAAAAATATCCAAAAAATAAAAAAATTAAAATTCTAAATTTTTTAAATTAATTTATTCTTAATTTCTAAACAAGTGCAGCAAAAAAAGTCAACTGTCTAGGTGTAGCATTATCCGGTGAATACAAAAATAAAAAATATTTTTAAAAGATAAAAAATTTTAAAAAACTAAATTTTTTAGTTTTGAATTTTAAAATTATCTTATGAAATGTTTTTATTTAAATAATAAAAATAAATAAAGTCCAGCAATATCTAATAAACAACAGATCTGTAAATTTATTATTTTTTTATTTTTAAACTAAAAATATATTTTTTCTAATGTAAAACATTAAGAAATATCAAAAATATCAAAAAAATAAAAAATTAAAATTTTAAATTTTTTAAATTAATTTATTCTTAATTTGTGAACAAGTGCAGCAAAAAAAGTCAACTGTCTCGGTGTAGTATTATCCGGTGAATTAAAAAATAAAAATATTTTTAAAAAAATTAAAAATTTTAAAAAAATAAAATTTTTTATTTTTTTATTTTTAAATTATATTATTAAATATTTTTTATTTAAATAATAAAAATAAAATAAAGTCCAGCAATATCTAGTAAACAACAGATCTATAAATTTATTATTTTTTTAATTTTTAAAATAAAAGATATTTTTCTAATTATAAAAAATTAAAAAATTAAAAAATATCCAAAAAATAAAAATATTAAAATTCTAAATTTTTTAAATTAATTTATTCTTATTTTCTGAACAAGTGCAGCAGAAAAAGTCAACTGTCTCGGTGTAGCATTATCCGGTGAATAAAAAAATAAAAAATATTTTTAAAAAAATTAAAAATTTTAAAAAAATAAAATTTTTTATTTTTGAATTTTTAAATTATATTATTAAATGTTTTTTATTTAAACAATAAAAATAAAATAAAGTCCAACAATATCTAATAAACAATATATTTGTAAATTTATTATTTTTTTATTTTTAAACTAAAAATATATTTTTCTAATTGTAAAAAATTAAAAAATTCCTAAAATATCCAAAAAATATAAAAAATTAAAATCTTAAATTTTTTAAATTAATTTATTCGTAATTTGTGAACAAGTGCAGTAAAAAAAGTCAACTGTTTAGGTGTAGCATTATACGGTGAATAAAAAAATAAAAATATTTTTAAAAAATTAAAAATTTAAAAAAAATATATTTTTTATTTTTGAATTTTTAAATTATTTTATTAACTTTATTTTATTTAAATAATAAAAATAAAATAAAATACAGAAATATCTAATAAAAAATAGATCTGTAAATTTATTATTTTTTATTTTTAAACTAAAAATATATTTTTTCTAATTGTAAAATATTAAGAAATTCCAAAAATATCCAAAAAATAAAAAATTAAAATTTTAAATTTTTTAAATTAATTTATTCTAAATTTGTGAACAAGTACAGTAATAAAAGTCAACTGTCTGGGTGTAGCATTATCCGGTGAATAAAAAAATATTTTAAAAAAAATAAAAATAATTTTTTTGAATTTTTAAATTATATTATTAAAAATTTTTATTTTAATAATAAAAATAAAAAAAGTCCAGCAATATCTAATAAACAACAAACCTATAAATTTATTATTTTTTATTTTTAAACTAAAAATATATTTTTTCTAATTGTAAAAAATTAAGAAATTCAAAAATATCAAAAAATAAAAAATTTAAATTTTAAATTTTTTAAATTAATTTATTCTTAATTTGTGAACAAGTGTAGCAAAAAAAGTCAACTGTCTGGGTGTAGTATTATCCGGTGAATAAAAAAATAAAAAATATTTTTAAAAAAATTAAAAATTTTAAAAAAATAAAATTTTTTATTTTTTATTTTTAAATTATATTATTAAATATTTTTTATTTAAATAATAAAAATAAAATAAAGTCCAGCAATATCTAGTAAACAATAGATCTATAAATTTATTATTTTTTTAATTTTTAAAATAAAAGATATTTTTTCTAATTATAAAAAATTAAAAAATTCAAAAATATCTAAAAAATAAAAAAATTAAAATTCTAAATTTTTTAAATTAATTTATTCTTATTTTCTGAACAAGTGCAGCAGAAAAAGTCAATTGTCTCGGTGTAGCATTATCCGGTGAATAAAAAAATAAAAAATATTTTTAAAAAATTAAAAATTTTAAAAAAAATAAAATTTTTTATTTTTGAATTTTTAAATTATATTGTATTTTTATATTAATAAAATTTTTGAATTTTTTATTAAATGTTTTTTATTTAAACAATAAAAATAAAATAAAGTCCAACAATATCTAATAAACAATATATTTGTAAATTTATTATTTGTTTTATTTTTAAACTAAAAATATATTTTTCTAATTGTAAAAAATTAAAAAATTCCTAAAATATCCAAAAAATATAAAAAATTAAAATTTTAAATTTTTTAAATTAACTTATTCGTAATTTGTGAACAAGTGCAGCAAAAAAGTCAACTGTTTGGGTGTAGCATTATCCGGTGAATAAAAAAATAAAAATATTTTTAAAAAAATTAAAAATTTTAAAAAAATAAAATTTTTTATTTTTTATTTTTAAATTATATTATTAAATATTTTTTATTTAAATAATAAAAATAAAATAAAGTCCAGCAATATCTAGTAAACAATAGATCTATAAATTTATTATTTTTTTAATTTTTAAAATAATGATATTTTTTCTAATTATAAAAAATTAAAAAAATTCAAAAATATCCAAAAAATAAAAAAATTAAAATTCTAAATTTTTTAAATTAATTTATTCTTATTTTCTGAACAAGTGCAGCAGAAAAAGTCAACTGTCTCGGTGTAGCATTATCCGGTGAATAAAAAAATAAAAAATATTTTTAAAAAAATTAAAAATTTAAAAAAAATAAAATTTTTTATTTTTGAATTTTTAAATTATATTTGTATTTTTTATATTAATAAAATTTTTGAATTTTTTATTAAATGTTTTTTATTTAAACAATAAAAATAAAATAAAGTCCAACAATATCTAATAAACAATATATTTGTAAATTTATTATTTGTTTTATTTTTAAACTAAAAATATATTTTTCTAATTGTAAAAAATTAAAAAATTCCTAAAATATCCAAAAAATATAAAAAATTAAAATTTTAAATTTTTTAAATTAACTTATTCGTAATTTGTGAACAAGTGCAGCAAAAAAGTCAACTGTTTGGGTGTAGCATTATCCGGTGAATAAAAAAATAAAAATATTTTTAAAAAAATTAAAAATTTTAAAAAATAAAATTTTTTATTTTTTATTTTTAAATTATATTATTAAATATTTTTTATTTAAATAATAAAAATAAAATAAAGTCCAGCAATATCTAGTAAACAATAGATCTATAAATTTATTATTTTTTAATTTTTAAAATAATGATATTTTTTCTAATTATAAAAAATTAAAAAAATTCAAAAATATCCAAAAAATAAAAAATTAAAATTCAACATTTTTTAAATTAATTTATTCTTATTTTCTGAACAAGTGCAGCAGAAAAAGTCAACTGTCTCGGTGTAGCATTATCCGGTGAATAAAAAAATAAAAAATATTTTTAAAAAATTAAAAATTTTAAAAAAAATAAAATTTTTTATTTTTGAATTTTTAAATTATATTTGTATTTTTTATATTAATAAAATTTTTGAATTTTTTATTAAATGTTTTTTATTTAAACAATAAAAATAAAATAAAGTCCAACAATATCTAATAAACAATATATTTGTAAATTTATTATTTGTTTTATTTTTAAACTAAAAATATATTTTTCTAATTGCAAAAAATTAAAAAATTCCTAAAATATCCAAAAAAAGATAAAAAATTAAAATTTTAAATTTTTTAAATTAACTTATTCGTAATTTGTGAACAAGTGCAGCAAAAAAAGTCAACTGTTTGGGTGTAGCATTATCCGGTGAATAAAAAAATAAAAATATTTTTAAAAAAATTAAAAATTTAAAAAAATATATTTTTTATTTTTGAATTTTTAAATTATTTTATTAAATTTATTTTATTTAAATAATAAAAATAAAATAAAACCCAGAAATATCTAACAAAAAATAGATCTGTAAATTTATTATTTTTTATTTTTAAACTAAAAATATATTTTTTCTAATTGTAAAAAATTAAGAAATTTCAAAAATATCAAAAAATAAAAATTTTAAATTTTAAATTTTTTAAATTAATTTATTCTTAATTTGTGAACAAGTGTAGCAAAAAAAGTCAACTGTTTGGGTGTAGTATTATCCGGTGAATAAAAAAATAAAAAATATTTTTAAAAAAATTAAAAATTTTAAAAAAATAAAATTTTTATTTTTTTATTTTTAAATTATATTATTAAATATTTTTTATTTAAATACAAAAAATAAAATAAAGTCCAGCAATATCTAGTAAACAATAGATCTATAAATTTATTATTTTTTAATTTTTAAAATAAAAGATATTTTTTCTAATTATAAAAAATTCAAAAAATTCAAAAATATCCAAAAAATAAAAAAATTAAAATTCTAAATTTTTTAAATTAATTTATTCTTATTTTCTGAACAAGTGCAGCAGAAAAAGTCAACTGTCTCGGTGTAGCATTATCCGGTGAATAAAAAAATAAAAAATATTTTTAAAAAAATAAAAAATTTAAAAAAATAAAATTTTTTATTTTTGAATTTTTAAATTATATTATTAAATGTTTTTTATTTAAACAATAAAAATAAAATAAAGTCCAACAATATCTAATAAACAATAGATTTGTAAATTTATTATTTTTTTATTTTTAAACTAAAAATATATTTTTCTAATTGTAAAAAATTAAAAAATTCCTAAAATATCCAAAAAATATAAAAAATTAAAATTTTAAATTTTTTAAATTAATTTATTCGTAATTTGTGAACAAGTGCAGCAAAAAAAGTCAACTGTTTGGGTGTAGCATTATCCGATGAATAAAAAAATAAAAATATTTTTAAAAAAATTAAAAATTTAAAAAAATATATTTTTTTATTTTTGAATTTTTAAATTATTTTATTAAATTTATTTTATTTAAATAATAAAAATAAAATAAAATCCAGAAATATCTAATAAAAAATAGATCTGTAAATTTATTATTTTTTATTTTTAAACTAAAAATATATTTTTTCTAATTGTAAAATATTAAGAAATTCCAAAAATATCCAAAAAATGAAAAATTAAAATTTTAAATTTTTTTAAATTAATTTATTCTAAATTTGTGAACAAGTACAGTAATAAAAGTCAACTGTCTGGGTGTAGCATTATCCGGTGAATAAACAAATATTTTAAAAAAATAAAAATAATTTTTTTGAATTTTTAAATTATATTATTAAATATTTTTATTTTAATAATAAAAATAAAAAAAATCCAGCAATATCTAGTAAACAACAGACCTATAAATTTATTATTTTTTTAATTTTTAAAATAAAAAATATTTTTTCTAATTGTAAAAAATAAAAAAATTCCAAAAATATCAAAAAAAAATAAAAATTTTAAATTTTAAATTTTTTAAATTAATTTATTCTTAATTTGTGAACAAGTGTAGCAAAAAAAGTCAACTGTTTGGGTGTAGTATTATCCGGTGAATAAAAAAATAAAAAATATTTTTAAAAAAATTAAAAATTTTAAAAAAATAAAATTTTTATTTTTTTATTTTTAAATTATATTATTAAATATTTTTTATTTAAATACAAAAAATAAAATAAAGTCCAGCAATATCTAGTAAACAATAGATCTATAAATTTATTATTTTTTAATTTTTAAAATAAAAGATATTTTTTCTAATTATAAAAAATTCAAAAAATTCAAAAATATCCAAAAAATAAAAAAATTAAAATTCTAAATTTTTTAAATTAATTTATTCTTATTTTCTGAACAAGTGCAGCAGAAAAAGTCAACTGTCTCGGTGTAGCATTATCCGGTGAATAAAAAAATAAAAAATATTTTTAAAAAAATTAAAAATTTTAAAAAAAATAAAATTTTTTATTTTTGAATTTTTAAATTATATTATTAAATGTTTTTTATTTAAACAATAAAAAATAAAATAAAATCCAACAATATCTAATAAACAATATATTTGTAAATTTATTATTTTTTTATTTTAAAACTAAAAATATATTTTTCTAATTGTAAAAAATTAAAAAATTCCTAAAATATCCAAAAAATATAAAAAATTAAAATTTTAAATTTTTTAAATTAACTCATTCGTAATTTGTGAACAATTGCAGCAAAAAAAGTCAACTGTTTGGGTGTAGCATTATCCGGTGAATAAAAAAATAAAAATATTTTTAAAAAAATTAAAAATTTAAAAAATATATATTTTTTATTTTTGAATTTTTAAATTATTGTATTAAATTTATTTTATTTAAATAATAAAAATAAAATAAAGTTGATGTGCGGAAAACGATCCGACATAAAACTCACCGGCAAGTATACCGGGTCGCATCAAGTAATAAAACTCACGGGAGTGAGGTCGATCCCACAGGGATTGAAGGATTGAGCAATTTTAGTTTAGTGGTTGAATTAGTCAAGCAAACAAGTGTTGATTGTGTGAATTTGTGTTGACAGAGTTTAAATTGCAGAAAATGTAAAGGCGAATGGGTGATTTGCAGAAATTAAAGAGAACTGAAAGTAAAAGAGCTGAATCTTAAAGTGGACGTAATGTAAATTGCAGAAACTTAAATTGCAAGAAATGTAAATGACTTGAAAATTAAAAGGGGAATGGGATTGGATCTGCAGGAATTAAACAAGGAAATTAAAATGAAAACCAATAGATCTCAGGACTTGATACGCGAAAATTTAGATTCACGTACAACCGGCAAGTATACCGGGTCGCATCAAGTAATAAAACTCACCAAGAGTGAGGTCGATCCCACGGAGATTGGTAGATTAAGCAACTTTGGTTAAATGGTAAATTTAGTCAAGCAGACATGGTTTTGATTTCATGAGAATTGTGATTTTTGAACATAAGTGCAAGAAATTTAAATGACATGGAAAATAAATTGCAAGAAAGTAAAGATTGCAGAAATTTAAAGCGCAGAAATTAAATAACAGAATGATAAATTGCAAGAATGTAGAAGGGAATTGGGTAATGGGTATTCAAAGAACTAAAGAACAAAGGAGATGAGAATTAAAGATGGAGAGATCATTAGGGATCAGAGGTGTAAATTATCATAAATTGACTTGGTTCAACTCCTTTTCAATCATGGGAATAGATCCATGGCGGATTGTGAATAATTGAATCCCAATCTTGGCAATCCAATTTCTCTCAACATAACCAATTGCCACTCTCGTGATCTAATTGGGCATGAGAAGAGGTGAAGCTCAATTTCTAATCCAAAGCCACACAACTTCCAGGATCTCAACCAAGGGAGGTTACATCTCACATACTAACCCAAAGTGTATTGATCAAAGAAATCATGAAAGGATAACTCTAAACTGAATTCTATGGATTCTTTCTCAAGTTCACCATACAATTCATGTAGATTCAATCCTTCTCTCGAATGTAATTGAATCTGTGAAGAACAAGAGTTTCCTCTTAGATGAACCACTTGAATTGAGAAGGAAAAGAAAGATTGTCAACCCATTCGAATAAACAGAGCTCCTCCCCTAATGAAGGTGGGGTTTAGTGAATCATAGCTCTAAATTTAACAACAATTGCAAAGATAAACATTAAAATTGAATAGAGAAGAAAAGAGAATAAACAGTGAAGAAGAAGGAGTTCTTAGAAAACTCAAATTCCAAAAAATTACTTCCGAAAAGTAACTTCTACAAAAACTACCTAAAAGTTCCTAAAAAAATAAAAAAACTAAAAAGTGTAAAAAAAATAAAAATCTAAGTGTGAAAAGTTCCAAAGCTCCCCCCCCAAGCCCCCTCATGAGTACAAAACTCTACTCCATTTATACTACTCCTAAAACTCATTTGGAGGTCTTCAATTGGATTAGCAATGTGGGCTTTTCCTTTGTTGAATTCTTGGTCCAATGGAGGATGTATTCCCCTTTGAAGAGAGTGTAGAGAGCAAGAGCATGTCCTCATCAATCTTGGCCCAATTGGGCGTTACTTGCAAACATGCCAGTTCACAGCACGTTGGCAACGTGCTATTTAATTTCCTGGGCACCAGGCTTGGGCTTTGACTCAGTTTTGATGCCCAAAGTTGCCTCTGGTTTGAGCTTTAATTTTGTGCTTCACTATAGACTATTATACATGGTTGGAAAGCTCTGAATGTCAGCTTTCCAACGCAACTGGAAGCACCTCAATTGGATCTTTGTAGCTCAAGTTATGTTCCATTGAAGAAGACATGGTCAGGCTGCCTGGGTTGGGCGTTTTTGCCAAACACGCCAGAGACAACGCCCTTAGTTTCTGAGGCTCTAAATGAGGCCAGCTTTTGAATCTTCAAATGAACTCCAATCCCACACTATGATATATGGTTGGAAAGCTAGTGATGTCTAATTTCCAACGCAACTAGAAGCACCTCATTTGGAGTTTTCTAGCTCAAGATATGCTCCTTTGAAGAAGGTATGGTCAAGCTGCCTAGGCTGGGCGTTTTTGGTGAACACGCCCATGACAACGCCCGTGACAACGCCCAAGGTTTCTGAGGCTCTAAATGAAGCTGGCTTTTGAACCTTCAAATGAATTCCAATACCTTAGTATGATATATGGTTGAAAAGCTCTTAATGTCTACTTTCTAATGCCACTGAATTCACTTCATTTGGAGTTTCCTAGCTCAAGATACACGCCTTTGAAGAGAGCAACATCAAGCTGCCTGGGCGTTGTTGCCCACGTTGCTGGCAAACACGCCAGCAACAACGCCGGGATGCTTTCTTCATCCTTGCTTGGGCGTTGTTGCCCACGTTGTTGGCAAACACGCCAGAGACAACGCGCCAACATCTCCCCTGGTAGCTTCCTGGCGTTGCCAACTTGGTTCTCAAGTTGGCAACGTGCAATTCATCTCAAGTTAGCTTCATTTCCTTGTTTTTGGGGCTTAAAGTTGTCTCTAATTTGAGCTTCCATTTCATGTTGCATTGTAGACTATTGTATATCGTTGGAAAGCTCATGATGTCAGCTTTCTAACACAACTGGAAGCATGTCAATTGGATCTCTGTGGTTCAAGTTATTCATCCTTGAAGAGGAGGAGGTCAGGCTGCAAATTCTGTTGAACATGCACTAGCACGTTGCCAACTTGGTCTTGGCGTTGCCAACGTGCTAATCCCCCTGGCAGCACCAATTTGGGCGTTGGCAACTTGGAAACCAAGTTGCCAACGTGCTCTCTCATCCTGGTTGCATCAAATGGGCGTTGCCAACTTGAGGATCAAGTTGCCAACTTGCTATTCCTCCTTGTTCCAAGCTTTCCTTGCTCCATTGTCTTCTTGCTTCATCACCTAACATAAACCAAAGAATTTTCCTCAAAGTTTTGCCATCTTATGCATTAAATTTCAAGGAAATCATTCACCTCAACTTGCATATAAACTTCTTGAATCATTTGCATAGATTATGTCAAATTTCACTTAGTTCTTGGTTCATGAATGCATGGAGGAAAAACTCACAAAATTGCTCATTTATTTCAAAGAAAGTGAATGAAACTAAGCCAAAACTAACTAAACTAACTAGTTAAAATGGCAAATATGCAAACGCATCAGGACCCAAGAGACTAGATAACCAATTCTACATCTCAATGCCTTCCTAGATCAAAACCAGAGAACAATTGCAAGAGAAATTAAAATCAAACAGAAGAAGAACTAAATTCAGATCTTAATTTCTCAAGAGTGCAGTAAATAAAACAGAGAGATCTCAGGGTGGAATTGAAACAGAATTCCTTCAATTCTCCAACACCCAAGATTCAAACAAGACTTTGCAAGAAATTAAACAAGAAAACCCAGAGGAAGAGAATTCAATTCTCTTCCCAGAAACTCTCTCAAATGTCAAGTGCTCTCTCTCAAAAGTTCCTCAGCAAAAATTGCAAATCAAAAAACTCTCTAAGACTTTAAATTCTAAGCTATTTATACACTTTCTTCTAATGATCTTCAAGCCTTGAATTGGGCCTTGGCCTTGATGGAATTGGGTTGCTAGTTGCCTCCGTTGAATGCTCTAAGTGTTGGGAAGAAAACCACTTGTGAACTGGCCATGCAAGTTTCACGTTTGAGCCAACGTTTGAGGGCAAACGTTGACTCAAACGTTGCTGAGTGAATGATGTAGCAGAGGCCGTTGCTGTCATCCACATTTGGCTCAACGTTTGAGGTCAAACGTGAGCTCAAACGTGGATCCCCTATGCAATCTTTTTGGCCAACGTTTGGCCCAACTTTTGAGGTCAAACGTTGGCGCAAACGTGGCTCAATTAACTCATCAATCAGGGGTGCTCTTCCATGCTCTTATTTGCCAAAATGTCGCCAACGTTTGACCCAACATTTGAGGTCAAACGTTGGCTCAAACGTTGGTTTTGCCCAGGAGCCTTTTCTTCCTTATTGGCGCCAACGTTTGCCTCAACGTTTGAGGTCAAACGTTGGCGCAAACTTTATTCTCCCAGGGGCTTGAATTTTCCTTCTTGTGGTGCCAACGTTTGCCTCAACGTTTGAGGTCAAACGTTGGCTCCAACATTGGCCTCCAGGGTCTCTTTCTTCAGCCAACGTTTGCCTCAAAGCTTGAGGTCAAACGTTGGCTCCAACGTTGCCTCCCAGGGGCTTCTTTTTGAGCTTCCTGCACCCTTCTTCCAAGCCTTGTTTCACCTGTCATCAATCAATCAAAATCATCAAAGCTATGCTTCAAATCATGAGAATATTTCCATTCTAAAATGTATGATAATTATAACACAATATCTCATGAAAAGGCATCATTTTATACATGATTGATTGAGTCAAAGATAACATGAATTTCAACCCTATTGGCTTACTTATGGCTTAAGAAAGTGCATAAAACTAATTAAAAACAAAGAAAAAGACTAGTAAAACTAGGCTAAGATGACTTGTCATCACAACACCAAACTTAAAACTTGCTTGTCCCCAAGCAAGAAAAGAACTTAAGCTCAAGAATTCTGTCAGATTAGAATGGATTGAAGAATGACATGTATGCTCTGTGAGTGAAGTGATTAATTGACAGTGGAGTGAACTCTGAATCATATGTTTATGCAAGGGCTTCAGTGTTTACTAGTCCCCACATCTTGGAAGTCTTAGGTCTTAGGAATTTCACCCAAATGATACTGTGGAGATCTCTTTATAGATAATCACCTTGAAGCAGCTTATGATTTCTGTGTTTTGGCCTTGACTCTAAGTGTCTTGTCTCAAAGCGGCTCTTGAAATAAGCTTTCAATCAATACTCCTAAACCAGTTGGTTTTAAGGTATTAGGTGTTAAAGCACCCCAAAGGATTTACTTGCTCAAGCCTCTCTCCTTGACACATCTCGACCACAAGCATTTACTAGGATACTAACTCTTTGAGTTATCTTCTTTCCTGCCTAGTAATTGATGCTCAGAGCCTTGGGCCATAAGGGAGTGCTCTTGCACTTGAGCCTAGCCTTGACTTCTAAGTGTTTTGTTTTCAAGCATTTAGCTCGATACATAAACACCACAAGCACTTAGCAAATAAATTGCCATTGGTGCTCAGAGCCTTCAGCTTTCTCATTCTTTCCCTTTTGTTTTTTTTTTTTGTTGCTTCTTGGATCAAAAGATGTCTGAGAATCTCCACAATACTTCTTTGAATTCTATTTCCTGCCTATGAGCTCCCATGCAGGTTTTCACAAACATGCAGCCTCAATACACATTCTTACAACCAGAACCACCACTTCCCTTAATCTTTTTCTTACCTCAGATAAATTTTTGGTTCCTCAATCCTTCTCTTCAAAGAAATGTTTTCTATTTATATTTTTCCAATCCTTGAGTGCAAGCAAATTTTCAAGTGTATGGTGCTATGATATACCAAACATCTTAGTTATTGAACTACAAGGAAATTATACTGAACAGGGGTACAATATCACTTTCAATCATAGCAGTTTCGAATATAAGACAATCACTTAACAATACAACCTTTTGGAGTTTACTTGCTTCACTCCTTCTCAGCACCATTGTTGATCTTTGCATCCCTCTTTGTCTCTTTGGTTGATAGTGCTTAATCCTTCCTTAGATTCAAGTGACTGCCTACAACAAACTTTGAAAGTTGCTTGTTCCCCAAGCACTTGAAAAATGGTTAGCATGCATGAATTATTTGTGGGCTTTTGAACTTACTTTGGTGTGAGAACACCAAACTTAGTACCTTGCCAATGGTTCCCATGCATCAGATTAACCATGTGTGAAACTCTTTTTTTTTCTTTTTTTTTTCAAAAGCAATAAAACTGATAACAACAGAATAGTTGATTAGTTTATCTAAATGCTTGAAGCTAGCATAATGCAGAAGGTGAGAATATGTTGTATGATGGAATTTTGGTGGAACACCAAACTTAGAATCCTTCATCCTCCCTTAGATTGTTTTGGTGTGTAACACCAAACTTAGCTTCTTGCAATATAGATAAAATTAATTAACCTTTTTATTGAAACAGATATGAAAAGAAAGTTACCTCCGGTTGGGTTGCCTCCCAACAAGCGCTCTTTTATTGTCACTAGCTTGACATCTTGCTCTTTGATTATGGAGGCTGAAAATTATAATGCCTCAATTTTTCTCCTCTTGCTGTAGGATTCCTTTCCTCCATGATCTGCACACTCACAAACAATCCAAATGAAAATTGGATATTCTCATGTCAGAATGTAGTCAGAGTATTAGTTGACACAATGTGTCAAACAGTTAATAGGCTTTGAGAGAAAATCAGAAGAAAATTGCTTTTGTTGTACAGAACAACAAGAAACGGACACAGAACCAGAAAAGCAATGTACTCTACTGAGAGAGCAAAGTGATTATTAGTTTAGGCAAAAATTCAAACAGTTAGTGGGTTAGTCAAAATTAGAGAAAAATAAAGAAAAAGTGCTTGATCTAGATCACCACCTCACTTAATCATTGTCAATCTATTTCAATCCCCGGCAACGGCGCCAAAAACTTGATGTGCGGAAAACGATCCGACACAAAACTCACCGGCAAGTATACCGGGTCGCATCAAGTAATAAAACTCACGGGAGTGAGGTCGATCCCACAGGGATTGAAGGATTGAGCAATTTTAGTTTAGTGGTTGAATTAGTCAAGCAAACAAGTGTTGATTGTGTGAATTTGTGTTGACAGAATTTAAATTGCAGAAAATGTAAAGGGGAATGGGTGATTTGCAGAAATTAAAGAGAACTGAAAGTAAAAGAGCTGAATCTTAAAGTGCACGTAATGTAAATTGCAGAAACTTAAATTGCAAGAAATGTAAATGACTTGAAAATTAAAAGGGGAATGGGATTGGATCTGCAGGAATTAAACAAGGAAATTAAAATGAAAACCAATAGATCTCAGGACCCAAGAGACTAGATAACCAATTCTAGATCTCAATGCCTTCCTAGATCAAAACCAGAGAACAATTGCAAGAGAAATTAAAATCAAACAGAAGAAGAACTAAATTCAGATCTTAATTTCTCAAGAGTGCAGTAAATAAAATAGAGAGATCTCAGGGTGGAATTGAAACAGAATTCCTTCAATTCTCCAACACCCAAGATTCAAACAAGACTTTGCAAGAAATTAAACAAGAAAACCCAGAGGAAGAGAATTCAATTCTCTTCCCAGAAACTCTCTCAAATGTCAAGTGCTCTCTCTCAAAAGTTCCTCAGCAAAAATTGCAAATCAAAAAACTCTCTAAGACTTTAAATTCTAAGCTATTTATACACTTTCTTCTAATGATCTTCAAGCCTTGAATTGGGCCTTGGCCTTGATGGAATTGGGTTGCTAGTTGCCTCCGTTGAATGCTCTAAGTGTTGGGAAGAAAACCACTTGTGAACCGGCCATGCAAGTTTCACGTTTGAGCCAACGTTTGAGGGCAAACGTTGACTCAAACGTTGCTGAGTGAATGATGTAGCAGAGGCCGTTGCTGTCATCCACGTTTGGCTCAACGTTTGAGGTCAAACGTGAGCTCAAACGTGGATCCCCTATGCAATCTTTTTGGCCAACGTTTGGCCCAACGTTTGAGGTCAAACGTTGGCGCAAACGTGGCTCAATTAACTCATCAATCAGGGGTGCTCTTCCATGCTC
Organism: Arachis hypogaea; assembly: GCF_003086295.3. NCBI lineage: Eukaryota > Viridiplantae > Streptophyta > Magnoliopsida > Fabales > Fabaceae > Arachis > Arachis hypogaea. The sequence continues at coordinate 88,151,272 of NC_092038.1, read as the reverse complement.
TTATTTGCCAAAATGTCGCCAACGTTTGACCCAACGTTTGAGGTCAAACATTGGCTCAAACGTTGGTTTTGCCCAGGAGCCTTTTCTTCCTTATTGGCGCCAACGTTTGCCTCAACGTTTGAGGTCAAACGTTGGCACAAACTTCATTCTCCCAGGGGCTTGAATTTTCCTTCTTGTGGTGCCAACGTTTGCCTCAACGTTTGAGGTCAAACGTTGGCTCCAACGTTGGCCTCCTTGAGCATCTTTTCTCGGCCAACGTTTGCCTCAAAGTTTGAGGTCAAACGTTGGCTCCAACGTTGGCCTCCAGGGTCTCTTTCTTCAGCCAACGTTTGCCTCAAAGCTTGAGGTCAAACGTTGGCTCCAACGTTGCCTCCCAGGGGCTTCTTTTTGAGCTTCCTGCACCCTTCTTCCAAGCCTTGTTTCACCTGTCATCAATCAATCAAAATCATCAAAGCTATGCTTCAAATCATGAGAATATTTCCATTCTAAAATGTATGATAATTATAACACAATATCTCATGAAAAGGCATCATTTTATACATGATTGATTGAGTCAAAGATAACATGAATTTCAACCCTATTGGCTTACTTATGGCTTAAGAAAGTGCATAAAACTAATTAAAAACAAAGAAAAAGACTAGTAAAACTAGGGTAAGATGACTTGTCATCAAAAGTCCAGAAATATCTAATAAAAAATAGATCTGTAAATTTATTATTTTTTATTTTTAAACTAAATATATATTTTTTCTAATTGTAAAATACTAAGAAATTCCAAAAATATCCAAAAAATAAAAAATTAAAATTTTAAATTTTTTTAAATTAATTTATTCTAAATTTGTGAACAAGTGCAAAAAAAAGTCAACTGTCAGGGTGTAGCATTATCCGGTGAATAAAAAAATATTTTTAAAATAATTAAAAATTAAAAGTTTTTTTTGAATTTTTAAATTATATTATTAAATATTTTTATTTTAATAATAAAAATAAAAAAAGTCCAGCAATATCTAGTAAACAACAGACCTATAAATTTATTATTTTTTTAATTTTTAAAATAAAAAATATTTTTTCTAATTGTAAAAAATAAAAAATTCCAAAAATATCCAAAAAATAAAAAAATTAAAATTCTAAATTTTTTAAATTAATTTATTCTTAATTTCTAAACAAGTGCAGCAAAAAAAGTCAACTGTCTAGGTGTAGCATTATCCGGTGAATACAAAAATAAAAAATATTTTTAAAAGATAAAAAATTTTAAAAAAATAAAATTTTTTAGTTTTGAATTTTAAAATTATCTTATGAAATGTTTTTTATTTAAATAATAAAAATAAATAAAGTCCAGCAATATCTAATAAACAACAAATCTGTAAATTTATTATTTTTTTATTTTTAAACTAAAAATATATTTTTTCAAAATGTAAAAAATTAAGAAATTTCAAAAATATTAAAAAAATAAAAAATTAAAATTTTAAATTTTTTAAATTAATTTATTCTTAATTTGTGAACAAGTGCAGCAAAAAAAGTCAACTGTCTGGGTGTAGTATTATCCGGTGAATAAAAAAATAAAAAATATTTTTAAAAAAATTAAAAATTTTAAAAAAATAAAATTTTTTATTCTTTTATTTTTAAATTATATTATTAAATATTTTATTTTTAAATAATAAAAATAAAATAAAGTCCAGCAATATCTAGTAAACAACAGATCTATAAATTTATTATTTTTTAATTTTTAAAATAAAAAATATTTTTTATAATTGTAAAAAATTAAAAAAATTCAAAAATATCCAAAAAATTAAAAATTAAAATTCTAAATTTTTTAAATTAATTTATTCTTATTTTCTGAACAAGTGCAGCAGAAAAAGTCAACTGTCTCGGTATAGCATTATCCGGTGAATAAAAAAATAAAAAATATTTTTAAAAAATTTAAAAATTTTAAAAAAATAAAATTTTTTATTTTTGAATTTTTAAATTATATTATTAAATGTTTTTTATTTAAACAATAAAAATAAAATAAAGTCCAACAATATCTAATAAACAATATATTTGTAAATTTATTATTTTTTTATTTTTAAACTAAAAATATATTTTTCTAATTGTAAAAAATTAAAAAATTCCTAAAATATCCAAAAAATATAAAAAATGAAAATTTTAAATTTTTTAAATTAACTTATTCGTAATTTGTGAACAAGTGCAGCAAAAAAAGTCAACTGTTTGGGTGTAGCATTATCCGGTGAATAAAAAAATAAAAATATTTTAAAATAATTAAAAATTTAAAAAAAATATATTTTTTATTTTTGAATTTTTAAATTATTTTATTAAATTTATTTTATTTAAATAATAAAAATAAAATAAAATCCAGAAATATCTAATAAAAAATAGATCTGTAAATTTATTATTTTTTATTTTTAAACTAAAAATATATTTTTTCTAATTGTAAAATATTAAGAAATTCCAAAAATATCCAAAAAATAAAAAATTAAAATTTTAAATTTTTTTAAATTAATTTATTCTAAATTTGTGAACAAGTGCAGAAAAAAAGTCAACTGTCAGGGTGTAGCATTATCCGGTGAATAAAAAAATATTTTTAAAAAAATTAAAAATTAAATTTTTTTTTGAATTTTTAAATTATATTATTAAATATTTTTATTTTAATAATAAAAATAAAAAAAAGTCCAGCAATATCTAGTAAACAACAGACCTATAAATTTATTATTTTTTTAATTTTTAAAATAAAAAATATTTTTTCTAATTGTGAAAAATTAAAAAATTCCAAAAATATCCAAAAAATAAAAAAATTAAAATTCTAAATTTTTTAAATTAATTTATTCTTAATTTCTAAACAAGTGCAGCAAAAATGTCAACTGTCTAGGTGTAGCATTATCCGGTGAATAAAAAAATAAAAAATATTTTTAAAAGATATAAAATTTTAAAAAACTAAATTTTTTAGTTTTGAATTTTAAAATTATCTTATGAAATGTTTTTTATTTAAATAATAAAAATAAATAAAGTCCAGCAATATCTAATAAACAACAGATCTGTAAATTTATTATTTTTTTATTTTTAAACTAAAAATATATTTTTTCTAATTGTAAAAAAATAATAAATTCCAAAAATATCCAAAAAAATAAAAAATTAAAATTTTAAATTTTTTAAATTAATTTATTCTTAATTTGTGAACAAGTGCAGCAAAAAAAGTCAACTGTCTCGGTGTAGTATTATCCGGTGAATAAAAAAATAAAAAATATTTTTAAAAAATTAAAAATTTTAAAAAAATAAATTTTTTATTTTTTTATTTTTAAATTATATTATTAAATATTTTTTATTTAAATAATAAAAATAAAATAAAGTCCAGCAATATCCAGTAAACAACAGATCTATAAATTTAATTTTTTTAAATTATTAAAATAAAAAATATTTTTTCAAATTGTAAAAAATTAAAAAATTCCAAAAATATCCAAAAAATAAAAAATTAAAATTCTAATTTTTTAAATTAATTTATTTTTAATTTCTGAACAAGTGCAGTAAAAAAAGTCAACTTTCTCGGTGTAGCATTATCCGGTAAATAAAAAAATAAAAAATATTTTTAAAAAATGAAAAATTATAAAAAATATAAAATTTTTTATTTTTGAATTTTTAAATTATATTATTAAATGTTTTTTATTTAAATAGTAAAAATAAAATAAAGTCCAACAATATCTAATAAATAATAGATCTGTTAATTTATTATTTTTTATTTTTAAACTAAAAATATATTTTTTCTAATTGTAAGAAATTAAGAAATTCCAAATATATCCAAAAAATAAAAAAATTTAAATTTTAAATTTTTTAAATTAATTTATTCTTAATCTGTGAACAAGTGCAGCAAAAAAAGTCAACTGTCTCGGTGTAGTATTATCCGGTAAATAAAAAATAAAAAATATTTTTAAAAAAATTAAAAATTTTAAAGAAATAAAATTTTTTATTTTATTTTTAAATTATATTATTAAATATTTTTTATTTAAATATAAAAAATAAAATAAAGTCCAACAATATCTAGTAAACAACAAATCTATAAATTTATTATTTTTTTAATTTTTAAAATAAAAAATATTTTTTATAATTGTAAAAATTAAAAAATTCAAAAATATCCAAAAAATAAAAAAATTAAAATTCTAAATTTTTTAAATTAATTTATTCTTATTTTCTGAACAAGTGCAGCAGAAAAAGTCAACTGTCTCGGTATAGCATTATCCGGTGAATAAAAAAATAAAAAATATTTTTAAAAAATTTAAAAATTTTAAAAAAATAAAATTTTTTATTTTTGAATTTTTAAATTATATTATTAAATGTTTTTTATTTAAACAATAAAAATAAAATAAAGTCCAACAATATCTAATAAACAATATATTTGTAAATTTATTATTTTTTTATTTTTAAACTAAAAATATATTTTTCTAATTGTAAAAAATTAAAAAATTCCTAAAATATCCAAAAAATATAAAAAATGAAAATTTTAAATTTTTTAAATTAACTTATTCGTAATTTGTGAACAAGTGCAGCAAAAAAAGTCAACTGTTTGGGTGTAGCATTATCCGGTGAATAAAAAAATAAAAATATTTTTAAAAAAATTAAAAATTTAAAAAAATATATTTTTTATTTTTGAATTTTTAAATTATTTTATTTAAATAATAAAAATAAAATAAAATCCAGAAATATCTAATAAAAATAGATCTGTAAATTTATTATTTTTTATTTTTAAACTAAAAATATATTTTTTCTAATTGTAAAATATTAAGAAATTCCAAAAATATCCAAAAAATAAAAATTAAAATTTTAAAGTTTTTTAAATTAATTTATTCTAAATTTGTGAACAAGTGCAGAAAAAAAGTCAACTGTCAGGGTGTAGCATTATTCGGTGAATAAAAAAATATTTTTAAAAAATTAAAAATTAAAATTTTTTTTGAATTTTTAAATTATATTATTAAATATTTTTATTTTAATAATAAAAATAAAAAAGTCCAGCAATATCTAGTAAACAACAGACCTATAAATTTATTATTTTTTTAATTTTTAAAATAAAAAATATTTTTTCTAATTGTAAAAAATTAAAAAATTCCAAAAATATCCAAAAAATAAAAAAATTAAAATTCTAAATTTTTTAAATTAATTTATTCTTAATTTCTAAACAAGTGCAGCAAAAAAAGTCAACTGTCTAGGTATAGCTTATCCGGTGAATAAAAAAATAAAAAATATTTTTAAAAGATAAAAAATTTTAAAAAACTAAATTTTTTAGTTTTGAATTTTAAAATTATCTTATGAAATGTTTTTATTTAAATAATAAAAATAAATAAAGTCCAGCAATATCTAATAAACAACAGATCTGTAAATTTATTATTTTTTTATTTTTAAACTAAAAATATATTTTTTCTAATTGTAAAAAATTAAGAAATTCCAAAAATATCCAAAAAATAAAAAATTAAAATTTTAAATTTTTTAAATTAATTTATTCTTAATTTGTGAACAAGTGCAGCAAAAAAAGTCAATTGTCTCGGTGTAGTATTATCCGGTGAATAAAAAAATAAAAAATATTTTTAAAAAATTAAAAATTTTAAAAAAATAAATTTTTTATTTTTTATTTTTAAATTATATTATTAAATATTTTTTATTTAAATAATAAAAATAAAATAAAGTCCAGCAATATCCAGTAAACAACAGATCTATAAATTTAATTTTGTTAAATTATTAAAATAAAAAATATTTTTTCAAATTGTAAAAAAGTAAAATATTCCAAAAATATCCAAAAAATAAAAAAATTAAAATTCTAATTTTTTAAATTAATTTATTTTAATTTCTGAACAAGTGCAGTAAAAAAAGTCAACTTTCTCGGTGTAGCATTATCCGGTAAATAAAAAAATAAAAAATATTTTTTAAAAAATGAAAAATTATAAAAAATATAAAATTTTTTATTTTTGAATTTTTAAATTATATTATTAAATGTTTTTTATTTAAATAGTAAAAATAAAATAAAGTCCAACAATATCTAATAAATAATAGATCTGTTAATTTATTATTTTTTTATTTTTAAACTAAAAATATATTTTTTCTAATTGTAAGAAATTAAGAAATTCCAAATATATCCAAAAAATAAAAAAATTTAAATTTTAAATTTTTTAAATTAATTTATTCTTAATCTGTGAACAAGTGCAGCAAAAAAAGTCAACTGTCTCGGTATAGTATTATCCGGTAAATAAAAAATAAAAAATATTTTTAAAAAAATTAAAAATTTTAAAGAAATAAAATTTTTTATTTTATTTTTAAATTATATTATTAAATATTTTTTATTTAAATATAAAAAATAAAATAAAGTCCAACAATATCTAGTAAACAACAGATATATAAATTTATTATTTTTTTAATTTTTAAAATAAAAAATATTTTTTATAATTGTAAAAAATTAAAAAATTCAAAAATATCCAAAAAATAAAAAAATTAAAATTCTAAATTTTTTAAATTAATTTATTCTTATTTTCTGAACAAGTGCAGCAGAAAAAGTCAACTGTCTCGGTATAGCATTATCCGGTGAATAAAAAAATAAAAAATATTTTTAAAAAATTTAAAAATTCTAAAAAAATAAAATTTTTTATTTTTGAATTTTTAAATTATATTATTAAATGTTTTTTATTTAAACAATAAAAATAAAATAAAGTCCAACAATATCTAATAAACAATATATTTGTAAATTTATTATTTTTTATTTTTAAACTAAAAATATATTTTTCTAATTGTAAAAAATTAAAAAATTCCTAAAATATCCAAAAAATATAAAAAATTAAAATTTTAAATTTTTTAAATTAACTTATTCGTAATTTGTGAACAAGTGCAGCAAAAAAAGTCAACTGTTTGGGTGTAGCATTATCCGGTGAATAAAAAAATAAAAATATTTTTAAAAAAATTAAAAATTTAAAAAAATATATTTTTTATTTTTAATTTTAAATTATTTTATTAAATTTATTTTATTTAAATAATAAAAATAAAATAAAATCCAGAAATATCTAATAAAAATAGATCTGTAAATTTATTATTTTTTATTTTTAAACTAAAAATATATTTTTTCTAATTGGAAAATATTAAGAAATTCAAAAAATATCCAAAAAATAAAAAATTAAAATTTTAAATTTTTTTAAATTAATTTATTCTAAATTTGTGAACAAGTGCAGAAAAAAAGTCAACTGTCAGGGTGTAGCATTATCCGGTGAATAAAAAAATATTTTTAAAAAAATTAAAAATTAAAATTTTTTTTGAATTTTTAAATTATATTATTAAATATTTTAATTTTAATAATAAAAATAAAAAAAAGTCCAGCAATATCTAGTAAACAACAGACCTATAAATTTATTATTTTTTAATTTTTAAAATAAAAAATATTTTTTCTAATTGTAAAAAATTAAAAAATTCCAAAAATATCCAAAAAATAAAAAAATTAAAATTCTAAATTTTTTAAATTAATTTATTCTTAATTTCTAAACAAGTGCAGCAAAAGAAGTCAACTGTCTAGGTGTAGCTTTATCCGGTGAATAAAAAAATAAAAAATATTTTTAAAAGATAAAAAATTTTAAAAAACTAAATTTTTTAGTTTTTAATTTTAAAATTATCTTATGAAATGTTTTTTATTTAAATAATAAAAATAAATAAAGTCCAACAATATCTAATAAACAACAGATCTGTAAATTTATTATTTTTTATTTTTAAACTAAAAATATATTTTTTCTAATTGTAAAAAATTAAGAAATTTCAAAAATATCCAAAAAAATAAAAAATTAAAATTTTAAATTTTTTAAATTAATTTATTCTTAATTTGTGAACAAGTGCAGCAAAAAAAGTCAATTGTCTCGGTGTAGTATTATCCGGTGAATAAAAAAATAAAAAATATTTTTAAAAAATTAAAAATTTTAAAAAAATAAATTTTTTATTTTTTTATTTTTAAATTATATTATTAAATATTTTTTATTTAAATAATAAAAATAAAATAAAGTCCAGCAATATCCAGTAAACAACAGATCTATAAATTTAATTTTTTTAAATTATTAAAATAAAAAATATTTTTTCAAATTGTAAAAAATTAAAAAATTCCAAAAATATCCAAAAAATAAAAAAATTAAAATTCTAATTTTTTAAATTAATTTATTTTAATTTCTGAACAAGTGCAGTAAAAAAAGTCAACTTTCTCGGTGTAGCATTATCCGGTAAATAAAAAAATAAAAAATATTTTTAAAAAATGAAAAATTATAAAAAAATATAAAATTTTTTATTTTTGAATTTTTAAATTATATTATTAAATGTTTTTTATTTAAATAGTAAAAATAAAATAAAGTCCAACAATATCTAATAAATAATAGATCTGTTAATTTATTATTTTTTTATTTTTAAACTAAAAATATATTTTTTCTAATTGTAAGAAATTAAGAAATTCCAAATATATCCAAAAAAATAAAAAATTTAAATTTTAAATTTTTTAAATTAATTTATTCTTAATCTGTGAACAAGTGCAGCAAAAAAAGTCAACTGTCTCGGTGTAGTATTATCCGGTAAATAAAAAATAAAAAATATTTTTAAAAAAATTAAAAATTTTAAAGAAATAAAATTTTTTATTTTATTTTTAAATTATATTATTAAATATTTTTTATTTAAATATAAAAATAAAATAAAGTCCAACAATATCTAGTAAACAACAAATCTATAAATTTATTATTTTTTAATTTTTAAAATAAAAAATATTTTTTATAATTGTAAAAAATTAAAAAATTCAAAAATATCCAAAAAATAAAAAAATTAAAATTCTAAATTTTTTAAATTAATTTATTCTTATTTCTGAACAAGTGCAGCAGAAAAAGTCAACTGTCTCGGTATAGCATTATCCGGTGAATAAAAAAATAAAAAATATTTTTAAAAAATTTAAAAATTTAAAAAAATAAAATTTTTATTTTTGAATTTTTAAATTATATTATTAAATGTTTTTTATTTAAACAATAAAAATAAAATAAAGTCCAACAGTATCTAATAAACAATATATTTGTAAATTTATTATTTTTTTATTTTTAAACTAAAAATATATTTTTCTAATTGTAAAAAATTAAAAAATTCCTAAAATATCCAAAAAATATAAAAAATTAAAATTTTAAATTTTTTAAATTAACTTATTCGTAATTTGTGAACAAGTGCAGCAAAAAAAGTCAACTGTTTGGGTGTAGCATTATCCGGTGAATAAAAAAATAAAAATATTTTTAAAAAAATTAAAAATTTAAAAAAATATATTTTTTATTTTTGAATTTTTAAATTATTTTATTTAAATAATAAAAATAAAATAAAATCCAGAAATATCTAATAAAAAATAGATCTGTAAATTTATTATTTTTTATTTTTAAACTAAAAATATATTTTTTCTAATTGTAAAATATTAAGAAATTCCAAAAATATCCAAAAAATAAAAAATTAAAATTTTAAAGTTTTTTAAATTAATTTATTCTAAATTTGTGAACAAGTGCAGAAAAAAAGTCAACTGTCAGGGTGTAGCATTATTCGGTGAATAAAAAAATATTTTTAAAAAATTAAAAATTAAAATTTTTTTTTGAATTTTTAAATTATATTATTAAATATTTTTATTTTAATAATAAAAATAAAAAAAAGTCCAGCAATATCTAGTAAACAACAGACCTATAAATTTATTATTTTTTTAATTTTTAAAATAAAAAATATTTTTTCTAATTGTAAAAAATTAAAAAATTCCAAAAATATCCAAAAAATAAAAAAATTAAAATTCTAAATTTTTTAAATTAATTTATTCTTAATTTCTAAACAAGTGCAGCAAAAAAAGTCAACTGTCTAGGTATAGCTTTATCCGGTGAATAAAAAAATAAAAAATATTTTTAAAAGATAAAAAATTTTAAAAAACTAAATTTTTTAGTTTTGAATTTTAAAATTATCTTATGAAATGTTTTTATTTAAATAATAAAAATAAATAAAGTCCAGCAATATCTAATAAACAACAGATCTGTAAATTTATTATTTTTTTATTTTTAAACTAAAAATATATTTTTTCTAATTGTAAAAAATTAAGAAATTCCAAAAATATCCAAAAAAATAAAAAATTAAAATTTTAAATTTTTTAAATTAATTTATTCTTAATTTGTGAACAAGTGCAGCAAAAAAAGTCAACTGTCTCGGTGTAGTATTATCCGGTGAATAAAAAAATAAAAAATATTTTTAAAAAATTAAAAATTTTAAAAAAATAAAATATTTATTTTTTATTTTTAAATTATATTATTAAATATTTTTTATTTAAATAATAAAAATAAAATAAAGTTCAGCAATATCTAGTAAACAACAGATCTATAAATTTATTATTTTTTAATTTTTTTAAAAAAATATTTTTTATAATTATAAAAAATTAAAAAAATTCAAAAATATCCAAAAAATAAAAAAATTAAAATTCTAAATTTTTTAAATTAATTTATTCTTATTTTCTGAACAAGTGCAGCAGAAAAAGTCAACTGTCTCGGTGTAGCATTATCCGTTGAATAAAAAAATAAAAAATATTTTTAAAAAAACTAAAAATTTTTAAAAAAATAAAATTTTTTATTTTTGAATTTTTAAATTATATTATTAAATGTTTTTTATTTAAACAATAAAAATAAAATAAAGTCCAACAATATCTAATAAACAATATATTTGTAAATTTATTATTTTTTTATTTTTAAACTAAAAATATATTTTTCTAATTGTAAAAAATTAAAAAATTCCTAAAATATCCAAAAAATATAAAAAATTAAAATTTTAAATTTTTTAAATTTATTTATTCTTAATCTGTGAACAAGTGCAGCAAAAAAAGTCAACTGTCTCGGTATAGTATTATCCGGTAAATAAAAAAATAAAAAATATTTTTTAAAAAATTAAAAATTTTAAAGAAATAAATTTTTTTATTTTTTTATTTTTAAATTATATTATTAAATATTTTTTATTTAAATATAAAAAATAAAATAAAGTCCAGCAATATCTAGTAAAGAACAGATCTATAAATTTATTATTTTTTTAATTTTTAAAATAAAAAATATTTTTTATAATTGTAAAAAATTAAAAAAATTCAAAAATATCCAAAAAATAAAAAAATTAAAATTCTAAATTTTTTAAATTAATTTATTCTTATTTTCTGAACAAGTGCAGCAGAAAAAGTCAACTGTCTCGGTATAGCATTATCCGGTGAATAAAAAAATAAAAAATATTTTTAAAAAATTTAAAAATTTTAAAAAAATAAAATTTTTTATTTTTGAATTTTTAAATTATATTATTAAATGTTTTTTATTTAAACAATAAAAATAAAATAAAGTCCAACGATATCTAATAAACAATATATTTGTAAATTTATTATTTTTTTATTTTTAAACTAAAAATATATTTTTCTAATTGTAAAAAATTAAAAAATTCCTAAAATATCCAAAAAATATAAAAAATTAAAATTTTAAATTTTTTAAATTAACTTATTCGTAATTTGTGAACAAGTGCAGCAAAAAAAGTCAACTGTTTGGGTGTAGCATTATCCGGTGAATAAAAAAATAAAAATATTTTTAAAAAAATATATTTTTTATTTTTGAATTTTTAAATTATTTTATTAACTTTATTTTATTTAAATAATAAAAATAAAATAAAATCCAGAAATATCTAATAAAAAATAGATCTGTAAATTTATTATTTTTTATTTTTAAACTAAAAATATATTTTTTCTAATTGTAAAATATTAAGAAATTCCAAAAATATCCAAAAAATAAAAAATTAAAATTTTAAATTTTTTAAATTAATTTATTCTAAATTTGTGAACAAGTGCAGAAAAAAAGTCAACTGTCAGGGTGTAGCATTATCCGGTGAATAAAAAAATATTTTTAAAAAATTAAAAATTAAAATTTTTTTTTGAATTTTTAAATTATATTATTAAATATTTTTATTTTAATAATAAAAATAAAAAAAAAGTCCAGCAATATCTAGTAAACAACCGACCTATAAATTTATTATTTTTTTAATTTTTAAAATAAAAAATATTTTTTCTAATTGTAAAAAATTAAAAAATATCCAAAAATATCCAAAAAATAAAAAAATTAAAATTCTAAATTTTTTAAATTAATTTATTCTTAATTTCTAAACAAGTGCAGCAAAAAAAGTCAACTGTCTAGGTGTAGCTTTATCCGGTGAATAAAAAAATAAAAAATATTTTTAAAAGATAAAAAATTTTAAAAAACTAAATTTTTTAGTTTTGAATTTTAAAATTATCTTATGAAATGTTTTTATTTAAATAATAAAAATAAATAAAGTCCAGCAATATCTAATAAACAACAGATCTGTAAATTTATTATTTTTTATTTTTAAACTAAAAATATATTTTTCTAATTGTAAAAAATTAAGAAATTCCAAAAATATCCAAAAAAATAAAAAATTAAAATTTTAAATTTTTTAAATTAATTTATTCTTAATTTGTGAACAAGTGCAGCAAAAAAAGTCAACTGTCTCGGTGTAGTATTATCCGATGAATAAAAAAATAAAAAATATTTTTAAAAAAATTAAAAATATTTAAAAAATAAAATTTTTTATTTTCGAATTTTTAAATTATATTATTAAATGTTTTTTTATTTAAATAATAAAAATAAAATAAAGTCCTGTGATGTGTGGAAAACGATCCAACACAAAACTCACCGGCAAGTGCACCGGGTCGCATCAAGTAATAAAAACTCACGGGAGTGAGGTCGATCCCACAGGGATTGAAGGATTGAGCAATTTTAGTTTAGTGGTTGATTTAGTCAAGCGAATCAAGATTTGGTTGAGTGATTTGTGATTTGCAGAATTTAAATTGCATTGAAAGTAAAAGGAATGTGTAAATTGCATGAAATTAAAGAGAGCAAGAATTAAATTGCCGAATCTTAAAGAACAAGTGATATAAATTGCAGAAACTTAGAACGCAAGAAATGTAAATTGCGGAATCTTAAATTGCAAGAAATGTAAATGACTTGAATTGTAAAGGGAATTGGGAATTGGATTTGCAGAAATTTAAACAAGGCAAAGTAAATTGCATCAAACAGAAGAGTAAAAGGGGATTGGGATTGAATCGGATCTGAAGCAGAAGAGTAAATGAACATGAAAAGCAATAAACAGAGAATTGGAAATTGGAAATTCAGATCTCAGGGCCCAAGAGACTAGATAACTGAGTCTAGATCTCAATGCCTTCCTAGATCCAACAAGAACACTTGCAAAGAAATTGTAAATTGCAAAGAAAGTAAATGAAGAGCAATTAACAGAAATTTAAACTCAATTATGCAGTAAATAAAGCAGAGAGATCCAAGGATGAGATTGAAACAGAATTTCTTCAATTCTCCAACCCAAGATCCAAGACAAAGTAATTGAAATTGAAAACAATAAAACTAAGAGGAAGAGAATGGAATTCTCCTTCCCCGAAACTAAGAAATTAAAGATCACTCAATACCAAAAGCTCTCCGAAAACTACTAAGCAAAACTAAAAGGAAAACTAAAAAGAAGAGCTCCTCGAATAACTTGAATTCTATCCTATTTATACACTTTCTTCAAATGATCTTCAAGCCTTGAGTTGGGCCTTTGCTCTTGGTGGAATTGGGTTGAAAGAGGCCTTGATTGATTGCTCTTGGAGTTTGGAGAGGAACCAAAGTGAACCAATTGAACCGGGTTGGAGTTTTGCAAAAGTTGGAGTAAAAGTTTGAGCAAAAGTTAGGGGTCTAACTTTTGCTCCAACTTTTCATATCAGCTACCATAATCTGCTGATACCAACGTTGGTGCCAAAGTTAGGGGTCTAACTTTTGCTCCAACGTTGGCTTTACCTTGTGCACATATGGCACCAACGTTACCCCAAAAGTTAGGGGTCTAACGTTGGCGCAAACTTTTGCTCCCCCTTTGTATTTCCCATGTGCCAACGTTAGCCCAAAAGTTAGGGGTCTAACGTTGGCGCAAACTTTTGGTGGTCAGGGGTATTTTCATGCGCCAACGTTAGCCCAAAAGTTAGGGGTCTAACGTTGGCGCAAACTTTTGGTGCCCAGGGATATTTTCATGCGCCAACGTTAGCCCAAAAGTTAGGGGTCTAACGTTGGCGCAAACTTTTGGTGCTCAGGGAGTGATTTTCAAGTTCCAACGTTAGCCCAAAAGTTAGGGGTCTAACGTTGGGGCTAACTTTTCACCCAAAAGTTTGTGCAAAAGTTTGAGGCTAACTTTAGGTCCAGCTTTTTGCTTCCTGGTTCAATTTTACTTATTCCATTGTCCTCTCTTTACTCCTAGCCATTCCTTCTTGCTTCAACCTTTCTCCAAGCTTTCTTCACCTATCATTAATCAACCAAACACATCAAAGCTATGCTTAAAATCATGAGATATTCATTCTTTCACAATATGTATCAAATATAGCATAAAACCTCATGAAATTGCATTAATTCATCTATGGTTGATTCAATCAAAGGAATCATGAAAATCTACCCAAATTGGCTTGCTTAGACCTCAAGAAAGTGCATAATTCAAGTGAAAACAAAAGAAAAAGACAAGTGAAACTAGGCTAAGATGACTTGTCATCACAACACCAAACTTAAAGCTTGCTTGTCCCCAAGCAAGAAATGAATTATTAAGAAGAAAGAATGAAATGGAAGAAGATTTTCATGCTAGCAGAGTATTATTGGTAGTTCATGGGGTTTTGTGTGGATATGCAAACACTCACTTCTTATTGACTCTTAGGCTTAGAAAGTCTCCTTCAAACTTCAAGTACTATACTGCTATGACCTCTCATTATTCCTTTATCCTTGGCTATTATTTTGTTCAAAAGCTTTAATTGAGTGTCATGTGTAGCAAGTTCATTTTTCTTTTCTGTATACTTGACACATTATTCACCATGAACACTTGGCTCACATTCCTTCTTAAAACATTGATGCCCAGCACCTCTTTGGGTTACTAAATGCCTTGTAGTTAGGTTGCTCTTGATAGTGGACTTTCAGCTGATGATCCCGGATTAGTTAATCCAAGTCACCAAGTGTTGAAGCACTCCAAAGAGCTTACTAATCCAAGCAGATCCTAGTACAAAGACACCACAGGCATATATTTTAAGGTTCAAGCTATTGGTGTCCAGCTTTGTTTCTTTTTGTTTTCCCTTTTTTTTTCTGCCATTTTTTTGGCTATCTCTTTTCTTTCTTTCTTTTTGTTTTTCTTTCTAACCAAGGATCTTTATTTAATTGAGATTCATAGACGGTAGGCCACTTTATATTTAGAAGGAGACATCCTAGTTCTTTTATTCACTAAAAGTGAGCTATCATACAATCACACATTCATACCACCACTCACTATTATTGTACTTCCAACTAACAAAGAACTATCTTACTTCACATTCCAAACATTTCTTTTTATTGAATTAAAGATGCAGGGGACAAAGCATGCATTTAGTTAAGTGAAAGTAAACACGCAAGCACACACTTAGACTAGTTTACTTGTTACAAAGAGTGATTCTACTTGTACTAAATGAACACTTTAGCAAGACATAAGTCAAAACATTTCTCAACAGCAAGAGTTAAGTATAGATACAACCTATTGGTTTGCAGTCCTCTTGTCCTTCCTTCTGTTGTGCTCCTTTTGAGTTATGATGCATAATATCTTCAAATGGTTGTTAGTTCCCTGCACAATTCTCAAAAGTTGCTTGCTTCTCAAGCCCTTAGGTGACTGGTTAGTATGCATGAATTGAATGTGGCTTTTGGATTTAATTTGGTGTGGGAACACCAAACTTAATTCCTTGCCACTTCCTTTGATGCAACAGGTTAACTATATGTAAAATCTTGTGTCCTTGCTAAAGGTTATAAAACTAAAACTAGAGAGCAATTAAATGGATGAATGATTTGTCTGATTGCTTGGAGCTAGCTTTGTGCAGGAAGTGAGAATGTGCTTTTAAGTGAGATTTTGGTGGAACACCAAACTTAGAATGCTTCATTATCTCTTAATTTGTTTTGGTGTGGAACACCAAACTTAGCTCCTTGCGATACATACCAATTATTCAACCTTTTTATTGAAAAAACTATGAAAAGAAAACTACCTCATGTTGGGTTGCCTCCCAACAATCGCTCTTTTAATGTCACTAGCTTGACATCCTTCATTCTTTGATCATGGAGGTTGAAAATCATAGTGCCTCAGCTTTTCTCCTCTTACTGTGAACTTCCTTCCAGTCTCCTCTTTGATGATCTCTAGGTGTTCAAGTGAAAGGACTCGGTTCACAGTGTAGTATTCAGATAATTGTGGAGACACCTTCATTGGTTGGGTGTTTAACACCACTTTATCCCTTGGTGAAAAGCCTTCAGTAGGGATTTTCTTGTTTCTCCACCCTCTTGGCCTCTTCTTCTTTTCTTTCTCAGAAGATAATTCATGCCTTGGTGGTTCTTTATTTGGGGTGTTGAGGTTCTCATCTGGGGGTTTTGGATCTAGTTCCTCCCTGATTTCTTTGGTCTGTTGCACCATCTCTACTTCTTTCAATCGTGGATTTAGAAGTCTTGGATTTGACTCATTGAATGCCTCCTTCAAGCTTTGATCTCTGGCCTTATCCTTCATACAATCTTCTTCTTGAGTGGGCTCATGCAGGGTTTTAAAAACATGGAATGCTAGGTGCTCATCATGCACTCTCAGCAACAATTTCCCTTTTTCAACATCTATCAATGCTCTGCCCGTAGCTAGGAAAGGCCTCCCCAGGATGATGGGGGTGTCAGGGTCCTCTTCTATATCTGAGATAACAAAGTCAGCAGGGAGAAAGAATTTTTCCACTTTTACCAACACATTCTCCACAACTCCCAGTGTTTGCTTAGTGGACTTGTCAGCCATTTGGAGAACTATTCGTGTGGACTTCAGCTCAGAAATTTTAAGTTTCCTCATTAGAGACAAAGGCATCAAGTTTATGCTTGCACCGAGGTCACAGAATGACTTCTCAATTGTTATGTTTCCTATGGTGCAAGGTATGTAAAAACTTCCAGGATCATCTTTCTTCTCTGGCAACTCTCTTTGGAGGATAGCACTACATTCCTTTGTCATATCAACAATTTGTCCTTCCTTCAGGGATCTTTTCTTTGTGAGTAATTCTTTCATAAATTTGGCATACAATGGCATCTGTTCAAGTGCTTCTAAGAAAGGAATATTGATGCTGAGTGTCTTGAATATGTCTAGGAATTTTGAGTATTGCTTATCCTCATTTTCTTTTTTAAACCTCTGAGGGTATGGAAGTTTGGGGACACAAGGATTCACTTCTTCCCTCTTCTCTTGTAGTTGTGATTCAAGGATGTTCTTGTATCCCTTTGAAATTTGTGCATTTTTGGTTTCTTGATCCTCTTTACTTTTCCCCTCTGTCTCTTCTTGTGGAACTTCTTTGTTGTGTTTGTTCTGATTGATGGCTTCCTTCTTCATAGTCTTCTTACTTCCCACTATGATTGCTTTGCACTCCTCCCATTTTGTAGCTTTTCCTTTGTCCCTTGGGTGGTTTTGAGTAGCAATAAGGGATGTATTTGATTGCTTCTCACCCATCTCTGCAATTTGTTTAGCCATTTGTTCCATATTCCTCTCAAGATTTCTGATTGAAGCCTCTTGGTTTTTGATTGTAGCTTCTTGGTTTTTGCTTGTTATGGCTTGATCCTTCTGTGCTGCTTCCTGATCTTGTTTTGCCATCTCTTGATTTTTCATGAGTTTCTCCATCATTATCTCTTGGTGCTTCATCATCTTTTCCATCAATAACTCCAAATTGGAGATTCTTTGAGTGTCTTGTGATGCTTGTGGCTGAGTGTGAGATGTTGAAGGTTGATGGTAGGTGTTTTGGTTAGTGGTTTGGTTATTGGGTGGATAGTAGCTAGAATTTTGGTGGTTGTTTTGGGGTTTTCTATATGGATTGGGGTTAGTGTTCTGCTGGTTGTGGTTTTAGTTGTTTCTTGAGTTGTTTTGGTTTGAGTTTCTTTGCCATGGTTGCTGGTTTTGAGTGTGGTTATCTCCCCATCTTATGTTTGGATGGTTCTTCCAGGATGGATTGTAGGTGTCACCATAGACTTCATTTTGGCTAGAGCTTTGGTTGTGCACATATTGAGGTTGTTCCTGCTGCTGATCTTCTTGGTTTTCTTCATTTTGCCCCCATTTGGTTGATGATTGGCTTGTGTTGACTGCTGCAACTTGGAGGCTATCAATTCTCTTGGCCATTTGTTCAAATTGTTGTTGAATTTGCTGCTGCATCATTTTGTTTTGGGCTAGAATTGAGTCCACTCCTTCCAACTCTATCACTCCTTTCCTTTGTGATGGTTGGCGTTGCCTTTGGTGAGCAAAGAAATACTGGTTGTTAGCCACCATATCAATGAGATTTTGGGCCTCCTCTGCAGTTTTCATGAGCTGCAAAGAGCCTCCAGCTGAGTGATCCAATGCTTCCTGGGATTTCAATGTCAAGCCTTCATAAAAATTCTGCAACCTATCCCATTCATTGAACATTTCAGGAGGACACCTCCTGATTAGAGCCTTGTATCGTTCCCATGCCTCATATAAGGGTTCAGCATCCATTTGTGTGAATGTTTGTACTTCAGTCTTCAATCTAATAACCCTTTGAGGTGGGTAAAATTTGGCAAGGAACTTGCTCACTAAATCATCCCAGTTGTCTATACTGTTCCTTGGGAAGGATTCCAACCATTGAGTAGCTTTGTCTCTGAGAGAAAATGGAAATAATAGCAGCTTGTAGATGTCAGGATGCACTCCATTGGTTTTGACAGTGTCACAAATCCTCAAGAAAGTAGACAAGTGTTGATTTGGATCTTCAAGTGGTCCTCCTTCATAAGAACAATTGTTTTGAACCAAGGTGATGAGTTGTGGCTTCAACTCAAAATTATTGGCATGAACGTTAGGAGTGAGTATGCTACTCCCGTAGTTTCTTGCATTGGGGATAGTGTAAGAGGCCAACACCCTTCTTACAGGCTAGGTATTGTTGCTTACTCCCTCTTCACGCACCTCAGCCTCCATGACCTGCAAGAATCACAAACAAACTAAATGAAACATGGACATTCTAATGCTAGAATGTGGTTAGAGGGTTAGGTGACACAATGTGTCAAACAGTTAATGTGCTTAGTTAAAAATAAAGAAAAATAAAGAAAAAGTGTTTAATCTAGACCACCACCTTACTTAATCATTGTCAATCTAATCAATCCCCGGCAACGGCGCCAAAAACTTGATGTGTGGAAAACGATCCAACACAAAACTCACCGGCAAGTGCACCGGGTCGCATCAAGTAATAAAAACTCACGGGAGTGAGGTCGATCCCACAGGGATTGAAGGATTGAGCATTTTAGTTTAGTGGTTGATTTAGTCAAGCGAATCAAGATTTGGTTGAGTGATTTGTGATTTGCAGAATTTAAATTGCATTGAAAGTAAAAGGAATGTGTAAATTGCATGAAATTAAAGAGAGCAAGAATTAAATTGCCGAATCTTAAAGAACAAGTGATATAAATTGCAGAAACTTAGAACGCAAGAAATGTAAATTGCGGAATCTTAAATTGCAAGAAATGTAAATGACTTGAATTGTAAAGGGAATTGGGAATTGGATTTGCAGAAATTTAAACAAGGCAAAGTAAATTGCATCAAACAGAAGAGTAAAAGGGGATTGGGATTGAATCGGATCTGAAGCAGAAGAGTAAATGAACATGAAAAGCAATAAACAGAGAATTGGAAATTGGAAATTCAGATCTCAGGGCCCAAGAGACTAGATAACTGAGTCTAGATCTCAATGCCTTCCTAGATCCAACAAGAACACTTGCAAAGAAATTGTAAATTGCAAAGAAAGTAGATGAAGAGCAATTAACAGAAATTTAAACTCAATTATGCAGTAAATAAAGCAGAGAGATCCAAGGATGAGATTGAAACAGAATTTCTTCAATTCTCCAACCCAAGATCCAAGACAAAGTAATTGAAATTGAAAACAATAAAACTAAGAGGAAGAGAATAGAATTCTCCTTCCCCGAAACTAAGAAATTAAAGATCACTCAATACCAAAAGCTCTCCGAAAACTACTAAGCAAAACTAAAAGGAAAACTAAAAAGAAGAGCTCCCCGAATAACTTGAATTCTATCCTATTTATACACTTTCTTCAAATGATCTTCAAGCCTTGAGTTGGGCCTTTGCTCTTGGTGGAATTGGGTTGAAAGAGGCCTTGATTGATTGCTCTTGGAGTTTGGAGAGGAACCAAAGTGAACCAATTGAACCGGGTTGGAGTTTTGCAAAAGTTGGAGTAAAAGTTTGAGCAAAAGTTAGGGGTCTAACTTTTGCTCCAACTTTTCATATCAGCTACCATAATCTGCTGATACCAACGTTGGTGCCAAAGTTAGGGGTCTAACTTTTGCTCCAACGTTGGCTTTACCTTGTGCACATATGGCGCCAACGTTAGCCCAAAAGTTAGGGGTCTAACGTTGGCGCAAACTTTTGCTCCCCCTTTGTATTTCCCATGTGCCAACGTTAGCCCAAAAGTTAGGGGTCTAACGTTGGCGCAAACTTTTGGTAGTCAGGGGTATTTTCATGCGCCAACGTTAGCCCAAAAGTTAGGGGTTTGCGTAAAGTTAGGGGTCTAACGTTGGCGCAAACTTTTGGTGCCCAAGGATATTTTCATGCGCCAACGTTAGCCCAAAAGTTAGGGGTCTAACGTTGGCGCAAACTTTTGGTGCCCAGGGAGTGATTTTCAAGTTCCAACGTTAGCCCAAAAGTTAGGGGTCTAACGTTGGGGCTAACTTTTCACCCAAAAGTTTGTGCAAAAGTTTGAGGCTAACTTTAGGTCCAGCTTTTTGCTTCCTGGTTCAATTTTACTTATTCCATTGTCCTCTCTTTACTCCTAGCCATTCCTTATTGCTTCAACCTTTCTCCAAGCTTTCTTCACCTATCATTAATCAACCAAACACATCAAAGCTATGCTTAAAATCATGAGATATTCATTCTTTCACAATATGTATCAAATATAGCATAAAACCTCATGAAATTGCATTAATTCATCTATGGTTGATTCAATCAAAGGAATCATGAAAATCTACCCAAATTGGCTTGCTTAGACCTCAAGAAAGTGCATAATTCAAGTGAAAACAAAAGAAAAGACTAGTGAAACTAGGCTAAGATGACTTGTCATCACAACACCAAACTTAAAGCTTGCTTGTCCCCAAGCAAGAAATGAATTATTAAGAAGAAAGAATGAAATGGAAGAGGATGTTCATGCTAGCAGAGTATTATTGGTAGTTCATGGGGTTTTGTGTGGATATGCAAACACTCACTTCTTATTGACTCTTAGGCTTAGAAAGTCTCCTTCAAACTTCAAGTACTATACTGCTATGACCTCTCATTATTCCTTTATCCTTGGCTATTATTTTGTTCAAAAGCTTTAATTGAGTGTCATGTGTAGCAAGTTCATTTTTCTTTTCTGTATACTTGACACATTATTCACCATGAACACTTGGCTCACATTCCTTCTTAAAACATTGATGCCCAGCACCTCTTTGGGTTACTAAATGCCTTGTAGTTAGGTTGCTCTTGATAGTGGACTTTCAGCTGATTATCCCGGATTAGTTAATCCAAGTCACCAAGTGTTGAAGCACTCCAAAGAGCTTACTAATCCAAGCAGATCCTAGTACAAAGACACCACAGCATATATTTTAAGGTTCAAGCTATTGGTGTCCAGCAATATCTAGTAAACAACAGACCTATAAATTTATTATTTTTTAATTTTTAAAATAAAAAATATTTTTTCTAATTGTAAAAATTAAAAAATTCCAAAAATATCCAAAAATAAAAAAAATTAAAATTCTAAATTTTTTAAATTAATTTATTCTTAATTTCTAAACAAGTGCAGCAAAAAAAGTCAACTGTCTAGGTGTAGCATTATCCGGTGAATAAAAAAATAAAAAATATTTTAAAAGATAAAAATTTTAAAAAACTAATTCTTTTAGTTTTGAATTTTAAAATTATCTTATGAAATTTTTTTATTTAAATAATAAAAATAAATAAAGTCCAGCAATATCTAATAAACAACAGATTTGTAAATTTATTATTTTTTTATTTTTAAACTAAAAATATATTTTTTCTAATTGTAAAAAATTAAGAAATTCCAAAAATATCCAAAAAATAAAAAATTAAAATTTTAAATTTTTTAAATTAATTTATTCTTAATTTGTGAACAAGTGCAGCAAAAAAAGTCAACTGTCTGGTGTAGCATTATCCGGTGAATAAAAAATAAAAAATATTTTTAAAAAAATTAAAAATTTTAAAAAATAAAATTTTTTATTTTTGATTTTTAAATTATATTATTAAATTTTTTTATTTAAATAATAAAAATAAAATAAAGTCCAGCAATATCTAGTAAACAACAGACCTATAAATTTATTATTTTTTTAATTTTTAAAATAAAAAATATTTTTTCTAATTGTAAAAAATTAAAAAATTCCAAAAATATCCAAAAAATAAAAAAATTAAAATTTAAATTTTTTAAATTAATTTATTCTTAATTTCTAAACAAGTGCAGCAAAAAAAGTCAACTGTTAGGTGTAGCATTATCCGGTGAATAAAAAATAAAAAATATTTTTAAAAGATAAAAAATTTTAAAAAACTAAATTTTTTATTTTTGAATTTTAAATTATTTATTAAATGTTTTTTATTTAAATAATAAAAATAAATAAAGTCCAGCAATATCTAATAAACAACAGATCTGTAAATTTATTATTTTTTATTTTTAAACTAAAAATATATTTTTTCTAATTGTAAAAAATTAAGAAATTCCAAAAATATCAAAAAATAAAAAATTAATTTAAATTTTTTAAATTAATTTATTCTTAATTTGTGAACAAGTGCAGCAAAAAAAGTCAACTGTCTGGGTGTAGCATTATCCGGTGAATAAAAAATAAAAAATATTTAAAAAAATTAAAAATTTTAAAAAATAAAATTTTTTATTTTTGAATTTTTAAATTATATTATTAAATGTTTTTTTATTTAAATAATAAAAATAAATAAAGTCCAGCAATATCAGTAAACAACAGATCTATAAATTTATTTTTTTAATTTTTAAAATAAAAAATATTTTTTCTAATTGTAAAAAATTAAAAAATTCCAAAAATATCCAAAAAATAAAAAATTAAAATTCTAATTTTTTAAATTAATTTATTCTTAATTTCTGAACAAGTGCAGCAAAAAAAGTCAACTGTCTGGTGTAGCATTATCCGGTGAATAAAAAATAAAAAATATTTTTAAAAATAAAAATTTTAAAAAAAATTTTTATTTTTGAATTTTTAAATTATATTATTAAATGTTTTTTATTTAAATAATAAAAATAAATAAAGTCCAGCAATATCTAATAAACAATAGATCTGTAAATTTATTATTTTTTATTTTTAAACTAAAAATATATTTTTTCTAATTGTAAAAAATTAAGAAATTCCAAAAATATCCAAAAAATAAAAAATTAAAATTTAAATTTTTTAAATTAATTTATTCTTAATTTGTGAACAAGTGCAGAAAAAAAGTCAACTGTCTGGGTGTAGCATTATCCGGTGAATAAAAAAAAATATTTTAAAAAATAAAAATTTAAAAAATAAATTTTTTTTTTGAATTTTTAAATTATATTATTAAATTTTTTTATTTAATAATAAAAATAAAATAAAGTCCAGCAATATCTAATAAACAACAAACCTATAAATTTATTATTTTTTTAATTTTTAAAATAAAAAATATTTTTTCTAATTGTAAAAATTAAAAAATTCCAAAAATATCCAAAAAATAAAAAAATTAAAATTCTAAATTTTTTAAATTAATTTATTCTTAATTTCTAAACAAGTGCAGCAAAAAAAGTCAACTGTCTAGGTGTAGCATTATCCGGTGAATAAAAAATAAAAAATATTTTTAAAAGATAAAAAATTTTAAAAAACTAAATTTTTTATTTTTGAATTTTAAAATTATCTTATGAAATGTTTTTTATTTAAATAATAAAAATAAATAAAGTCCAGCAATATCTAATAAACAACAGATCTGTAAATTTATTATTTTTTATTTTTAAACTAAAAATATATTTTTTCTAATTGTAAAAAATTAAAAATTCCAAAAATATCCAAAAAATAAAAAATTAAATTTTAATTTTTTAAATTAATTTATTCTTAATTTGTGAACAAGTGCAGCAAAAAAAGTCAACTATCTGGGTGTAGCATTATCCGGTGAATAAAAAATAAAAAATATTTTAAAAAATTAAAAATTTTAAAAAATAAAATTTTTTATTTTTGAATTTTTAAATTATATTATTAAATGTTTTTTATTTAAATAATAAAAATAAAATAAAGTCCAGCAATATCTAATAAACAAAGATCTGTAAATTTATTATTTTTTATTTTTAAACTAAAAATATATTTTTTCTAATTGTAAAAATTAAAAATTCCAAAAATATCCAAAAAATAAAAAAATTAAAATTTTAAATTTTTTAAATTAATTTATTCTTAATTTGTGAACAAGTGCAGAAAAAAAGTCAACTGTCTGGGTGTAGCATTATCCGGTGAATAAAAAAAAAAATATTTTAAAATAAAAATTAAAAATAAATTTTTATTTTTGAATTTTTAAATTATATTATTAAATTTTTTATTTAAATAATAAAAATAAAATAAAGTCCAGCAATATCTAATAAACAACAACTTAAATTTATTATTTTTTAATTTTTAAATAAAAAATATTTTTTCTAATTGTAAAAATTAAAAAATTCCAAAAATATCCAAAAAATAAAAAATTAAAATTCTAAATTTTTTAAATTAATTTATTCTTAATTCTAAACAAGTGCAGCAAAAAAAGTCAACTGTCTAGGTGTAGCATTATCCGGTGAATAAAAAATAAAAAATATTTTTAAAAATAAAAAATTTTAAAAAATAAATTTTTTATTTTTGAATTTTAAATTATTTATAAATGTTTTTTATTTAAATAATAAAAATAAATAAAGTCCAGCAATATCTAATAAACAACAGATCTGTAAATTTATTATTTTTTATTTTTAAACTAAAAATATATTTTTTCTAATTGTAAAAAATTAAAAATTCCAAAAATATCCAAAAAATAAAAAATTAAATTTTAAATTTTTTAAATTAATTTATTCTTAATTTGTGAACAAGTGCAGCAAAAAAAGTCAACTGTCTGGGTGTAGCATTATCCGGTGAATAAAAAATAAAAAATATTTTAAAAATAAAAATTTAAAAAATAAAATTTTTTATTTTTGAATTTTAAATTATATTATTAAATGTTTTTTATTTAAATAATAAAAATAAAATAAAGTCCAGCAATATCTAATAAACAACAGATCTATAAATTTATTTTTTTAATTTTTAAAATAAAAAATATTTTTTCTAATTGTAAAAAATTAAAAATTCCAAAAATATCCAAAAAATAAAAAATTAAAATTCTAATTTTTTAAATTAATTTATTCTTAATTTCTGAACAAGTGCAGCAAAAAAAGTCAACTGTCTGGTGTAGCATTATCCGGTGAATAAAAAATAAAAAATATTTTTAAAAATAAAAATTTAAAAAATAAATTTTTTATTTTTGAATTTTAAATTATATTATTAAATGTTTTTTATTTAAATAATAAAAATAAAATAAAGTCCAGCAATATCTAATAAACAATAGATCTGTAAATTTATTATTTTTTATTTTTAAACTAAAAATATATTTTTTCTAATTGTAAAAAATTAAAAATTCCAAAAATATCCAAAAAATAAAAAATTAAAATTTTAAATTTTTTAAATTAATTTATTCTTAATTTGTGAACAAGTGCAGCAAAAAAAGTCAACTTCTGGGTGTAGCATTATCCGGTGAATAAAAAATAAAAAATATTTTTAAAAAATAAAAATTTTAAAAAATAAATTTTTTATTTTTGAATTTTAAATTATTTATTAAATGTTTTTTATTTAAATAATAAAAATAAAATAAAGTCCAGCAATATCTAATAAACAATAGATCTGTAAATTTATTATTTTTTATTTTTAAACTAAAAATATATTTTTTCTAATTGTAAAAATTAAAAATTCCAAAAATATCCAAAAAATAAAAAATTAAAATTTTAAATTTTTTAAATTAATTTATTCTTAATTTGTGAACAAGTGCAGAAAAAAAGTCAACTGTCTGGGTGTAGCATTATCCGGTGAATAAAAAAAAAAATATTTTAAAAATAAAAATTTAAAAATAAATTTTTTTTTTGAATTTTTAAATTATATTATTAAATTTTTTTATTTAAATAATAAAAATAAAATAAAGTCCAGCAATATCTAATAAACAACAGACTATAAATTTATTATTTTTTTAATTTTTAAATAAAAAATATTTTTTCTAATTGTAAAAAATTAAAAAATTCCAAAAATATCCAAAAAATAAAAAATTAAAATTTAAATTTTTTAAATTAATTTATTCTTAATTTTAAACAAGTGCAGCAAAAAAAGTCAACTGTCTAGGTGTAGCATTATCCGGTGAATAAAAAATAAAAAATATTTTTAAAAGATAAAAATTTTAAAAAACTAAATTTTTATTTTTGAATTTTAAATTATTTATAAATGTTTTTTATTTAAATAATAAAAATAAAATAAAGTCCAGCAATATCTAATAAACAACAGATCTGTAAATTTATTATTTTTTATTTTTAAACTAAAAATATATTTTTTCTAATTGTAAAAAATTAAAAATTCCAAAAATATCCAAAAAATAAAAAATTAAATTTTAATTTTTTAAATTAATTTATTCTTAATTTGTGAACAAGTGCAGCAAAAAAAGTCAACTTCTGGGTGTAGCATTATCCGGTGAATAAAAAATAAAAAATATTTTAAAAATAAAAATTTTAAAAAATAAATTTTTTATTTTTGAATTTTAAATTATATTATTAAATGTTTTTTATTTAAATAATAAAAATAAAATAAAGTCCAGCAATATCTAATAAACAATAGATCTGTAAATTTATTATTTTTTATTTTTAAACTAAAAAATATTTTTTCTAATTGTAAAAAATTAAAAAATTCCAAAAATATCCAAAAAATAAAAAATTAAAATTTAAATTTTTTAAATTAATTTATTCTTAATTTGTGAACAAGTGCAGCAAAAAAAGTCAACTGTCTGGTGTAGCATTATCCGGTGAATAAAAAAATAAAAAATATTTTTAAAAAATAAAAATTTTAAAAAATAAATTTTTTATTTTTGAATTTTAAATTATATTATTAAATTTTTTTATTTAAATAATAAAAATAAAATAAAGTCCAGCAATATCTAATAAACAATAGATCTGTAAATTTATTATTTTTTATTTTTAAACTAAAAATATATTTTTTCTAATTGTAAAAAATTAAAAATTCCAAAAATATCCAAAAAATAAAAAATTAAAATTTTAAATTTTTTAAATTAATTTATTCTTAATTTGTGAACAAGTGCAGCAAAAAAAGTCAACTGTCTGGGTGTAGCATTATCCGGTGAATAAAAAATAAAAATATTTTTAAAAAATTAAAAATTTAAAAAATAAATTTTTTTTTTGAATTTTTAAATTATATTATTAAATTTTTTTATTTAATAATAAAAATAAAATAAAGTCCAGCAATATCTAATAAACAACAGATCTGTAAATTTATTATTTTTTATTTTTAAAATAAAAATATTTTTTCTAATTGTAAAAAATTAAAAATTCCAAAAATATCCAAAAAATAAAAAATTAAAATTTAAATTTTTTAAATTAATTTATTCTTAATTTCTAACAAGTGCAGCAAAAAAAGTCAACTGTCTAGGTGTAGCATTATCCGGTGAATAAAAAATAAAAATATTTTTAAAAATAAAAATTTTAAAAAATAAATTTTTTATTTTTGAATTTTAAATTATTTATAAATGTTTTTTATTTAAATAATAAAAATAAATAAAGTCCAGCAATATCTAATAAACAACAGATCTGTAAATTTATTATTTTTTTATTTTTAAACTAAAAATATATTTTTTCTAATTGTAAAAATTAAAAATTCCAAAAATATCCAAAAAATAAAAAATTAAATTTTAATTTTTTAAATTAATTTATTCTTAATTTGTGAACAAGTGCAGCAAAAAAAGTCAACTGTCTGGGTGTAGCATTATCCGGTGAATAAAAAATAAAAAATATTTTTAAAAATAAAAAATTTAAAAAATAAATTTTTTATTTTTGAATTTTAAATTATATTATTAAATGTTTTTTATTTAAATAATAAAAATAAAATAAAGTCCAGCAATATCTAATAAACAAAGATCTGTAAATTTATTATTTTTTATTTTTAAACTAAAAATATTTTTTCTAATTGTAAAAAATTAAAAAATTCCAAAAATATCCAAAAAATAAAAAATTAAAATTTAAATTTTTTAAATTAATTTATTCTTAATTTTGAACAAGTGCAGCAAAAAAAGTCAACTGTCTGGTGTAGCATTATCCGGTGAATAAAAAATAAAAAATATTTTTAAAAAATAAAAATTTAAAAAAATAAATTTTTTATTTTTGAATTTTTAAATTATATTATTAAATTTTTTTATTTAAATAATAAAAATAAAATAAAGTCCACAATATCTAATAAACAATAGATCTGTAAATTTATTATTTTTTATTTTTAAACTAAAAATATATTTTTCTAATTGTAAAAAATTAAAAAATTCCAAAATATCCAAAAAATAAAAAATTAAAATTTTAAATTTTTTAAATTAATTTATTCTTAATTTGTGAACAAGTGCAGAAAAAAAGTCAACTGTCTGGGTGTAGCATTATCCGGTGAATAAAAATAAAAATATTTTAAAAAAAAATTAAAAATAAATTTTTTTTTGAATTTTTAAATTATATTTTAAATTTTTTATTTAAATAATAAAAATAAAAAAGTCCAGCAATATCTAATAAACAACAGACCTATAAATTTATTATTTTTTTAATTTTTAAAATAAAAAATATTTTTTCTAATTGTAAAAAATTAAAAAATTCCAAAAATATCCAAAAAATAAAAAATTAAAATTCTAAATTTTTTAAATTAATTTATTCTTAATTCTAAACAAGTGCAGCAAAAAAAGTCAACTGTCTAGGTGTAGCATTATCCGGTGAATAAAAAAATAAAAAATATTTTAAAAGATAAAAAATTTAAAAAACTAAATTTTTTATTTTTGAATTTTAAAATTATCTTATGAAATGTTTTTTATTTAAATAATAAAATAAATAAAGTCCAGCAATATCTAATAAACAATAGATCTGTAAATTTATTATTTTTTTATTTTTAAACTAAAAATATATTTTTTCTAATTGTAAAAAATTAAAAATTCCAAAAATATCCAAAAAATAAAAAATTAAAATTTTAAATTTTTTAAATTAATTTATTCTTAATTTGTGAACAAGTGCAGCAAAAAAAGTCAACTTTCTGGTGTAGCATTATCCGGTGAATAAAAAATAAAAAATATTTTTAAAAAAATAAAAATTTTAAAAAATAAATTTTTTATTTTTGAATTTTTAAATTATATTATTAAATTTTTTTATTAAATAATAAAAATAAAATAAAGTCCAACAATATCTAATAAACAATAGATTTGTAAATTTATTATTTTTTTATTTTTAAACTAAAAATATATTTTTCTAATTGTAAAAAATTAAAAAATTCCAAAAATATCCAAAAAATAAAAAATTAAAATTTTAAATTTTTTAAATTAATTTATTCTTAATTTGTGAACAAGTGCAGCAAAAAAAGTCAACTGTTTGGGTGTAGCATTATCCGGTGAATAAAAAAATAAAAATATTTTTAAAAAATTAAAAATTTAAAAAAAAATTTTTTATTTTTGAATTTTAAATTATTTATTAAATTTTTTTATTTAAATAATAAAAATAAAATAAAGTCCAGCAATATCTAATAAAAATAGATCTGTAAATTTATTATTTTTTATTTTTAAACTAAAAATATATTTTTTCTAATTGTAAAAATTAAGAAATTCCAAAAATATCCAAAAAATAAAAAATTAAATTTTAAATTTTTTAAATTAA
The DNA here is from genome assembly GCF_003086295.3 of Arachis hypogaea. Classification (NCBI taxonomy): domain Eukaryota; kingdom Viridiplantae; phylum Streptophyta; class Magnoliopsida; order Fabales; family Fabaceae; genus Arachis; species Arachis hypogaea. Next base: position 88,121,223 of record NC_092038.1, on the reverse strand, counting down.
TTTATTCTTAATTTGTGAACAAGTGCAGAAAAAAAGTCAACTGTCTGGGTGTAGCATTATCCGGTGAATAAAAAAAAATATTTTTAAAAAAATTAAAAATTAAAAATTTTTTTTTGAATTTTTAAATTATATTATTAAATGTTTTTTATTTAATAATAAAAATAAAAAAAGTCCAGCAATATCTAGTAAACAACAGACCTATAAATTTATTTTTTTTTAATTTTTAAATAAAAAATATTTTTTCTAATTGTAAAAAATTAAAAATTCCAAAAATATCCAAAAAATAAAAAATTAAAATTCTAAATTTTTTAAATTAATTTATTCTTAATTTCTAAACAAGTGCAGCAAAAAAAGTCAACTGTCTAGGTGTAGCATTATCCGGTGAATAAAAAATAAAAAATATTTTTAAAAGATAAAAAATTTTAAAAACTAAATTTTTTATTTTTAATTTTAAAATTATCTTATGAAATTTTTTTATTTAAATAATAAAAATAAATAAAGTCCAGCAATATCTAATAAACAATAGATCTGTAAATTTATTATTTTTTTATTTTTAAACTAAAAATATATTTTTTCTAATTGTAAAAAATTAAGAAATTCCAAAAATATCCAAAAAATAAAAAATTAAAATTTTAAATTTTTTAAATTAATTTATTCTTAATTTGTGAACAAGTGCAGCAAAAAAAGTCAACTGTCTGGGTGTAGCATTATCCGGTGAATAAAAAATAAAAAATATTTTTAAAAAATTAAAAATTTAAAAATAATTTTATTTTTTATTTTTAAATTATATTATTAAATTTTTTTATTTAAATAATAAAAATAAAATAAAGTCCAGCAATATCTAGTAAACAACAGATCTATAAATTTATTATTTTTTTATTTTTAAAATAAAAAATATTTTTCTAATTGTAAAAAATTAAAAAATTCCAAAAATATCCAAAAAATAAAAAATTAAAATTTAATTTTTTAAATTAATTTATTTTAATTTGTGAACAAGTGCAGCAAAAAAAGTCAACTTTCTGGTGTAGCATTATCCGGTGAATAAAAAATAAAAAATATTTTAAAAAATAAAAATTTAAAAAATAAATTTTTTATTTTGAATTTTTAAATTATATTATTAAATTTTTTTATTTAAATAATAAAAATAAAATAAAGTCCAGCAATATCTAATAAACAATAGATTGTAAATTTATTATTTTTTTATTTTTAAACTAAAAAATATTTTTTCTAATTGTAAAAAATTAAAAATTCCAAAAATATCCAAAAAATAAAAAATTAAAATTTTAAATTTTTTAAATTAATTTATTCTTAATTTGTGAACAAGTGCAGCAAAAAAAGTCAACTGTCTGGTGTAGCATTATCCGGTGAATAAAAAATAAAAATATTTTTAAAAAATTAAAAATTTAAAAAATAAATTTTTTATTTTTGATTTTAAATTATTTATTAAATGTTTTTTATTTAAATAATAAAAATAAAATAAAGTCCAGCAATATCTAATAAAAATAGATCTGTAAATTTATTATTTTTTATTTTTAAACTAAAAATATATTTTTTCTAATTGTAAAAATTAAGAAATTCCAAAAATATCCAAAAAATAAAAAATTAAAATTTTAAATTTTTTAAATTAATTTATTCTTAATTGTGAACAAGTGCAGAAAAAAAGTCAACTGTCTGGTGTAGCATTATCCGGTGAATAAAAAAAAAAATATTTTTAAAAAAAAATTTAAAAAATAAATTTTTTTTTGAATTTTTAAATTATATTATTAAATTTTTTATTTAAATAATAAAATAAATAAAGTCCACAATATCTAGTAAACAACAGATCTATAAATTTATTATTTTTTATTTTTAAATAAAAATATTTTTTCTAATTGTAAAAATTAAAAATTCCAAAAATATCCAAAAAATAAAAAATTAAAATTCTAAATTTTTTAAATTAATTTATTCTTAATTTGTGAACAAGTGCAGCAAAAAAAGTCAACTGTCTGGGTGTAGCATTATCCGGTGAATAAAAAATAAAAATATTTTTAAAAATAAAAAATTTAAAAAATAAATTTTTTATTTTTAATTTTAAATTATTTATTAAATGTTTTTTATTTAAATAATAAAAATAAATAAAGTCCAGCAATATCTATAAACAATAGATCTGTCAATTTATTATTTTTTATTTTTAAACTAAAAATATATTTTTTCTAATTGTAAAAAATTAAGAAATTCAAAAATATCCAAAAAATAAAAAATTAAAATTTTAAATTTTTTAAATTAATTTATTCTTAATTTGTGAACAAGTGCAGCAAAAAAAGTCAACTGTCTGGGTGTAGATTATCCGGTGAATAAAAAAATAAAAATATTTTAAAAAATTAAAAATTTAAAAAATAAATTTTTTATTTTTATTTTTAAATTATATTATTAAATATTTTTATTTAAATAATAAAAATAAAATAAAGTCCACAATATCTAGTAAATAACAGATCTATAAATTTATTATTTTTTTATTTTTAAATAAAAAATATTTTTTCTAATTGTAAAAAATTAAAAATTCCAAAAATATCCAAAAAATAAAAAATTAAATTCTAATTTTTTAAATTAATTTATTCTTAATTTCTGAACAAGTGCAGCAAAAAAAGTCAACTTCTCGGTGTAGCATTATCCGGTGAATAAAAAATAAAAAATATTTTTAAAAAATAAAAATTTTAAAAAATAAATTTTTTATTTTTGAATTTTTAAATTATATTATTAAATTTTTTTACTTAAATAATAAAAATAAAATAAAGTCCACAATATCTAATAAACAATAGATTGTAAATTTATTATTTTTTTATTTTTAAACTAAAAATATATTTTTCTAATTGTAAAAAATTAAAAAATTCCAAAATATCCAAAAAATAAAAAATTAAAATTCTAAATTTTTTAAATTAATTTATTCTTAATTTCTAAACAAGTGCAGCAAAAAAAGTCAACTGTCTGGGTGTAGCATTATCCGGTGAATAAAAAATAAAAAATATTTTTAAAAAATTAAAAATTTAAAAAATAAATTTTTTATTTTTGATTTTTAAATTATTTTATTAAATTTTTTTATTTAAATAATAAAAATAAAATAAAGTCCAGTAATATCTAATAAAAATAGATCTGTAAATTTATTTTTTTTATTTTTAAACTAAAAATATATTTTTTCTAATTGTAAAATTAAGAAATTCCAAAAATATCCAAAAAATAAAAAATTAAAATTTTAATTTTTTAAATTATTTATTCTTAATTGTGAACAAGTGCAGAAAAAAGTCAACTGTCTGGGTGTAGCATTATCCGGTGAATAAAAAAAATATTTTTAAAAAAATTAAAAATTAAAATTTTTTTTTTGAATTTTTAAATTATATTATTAAATATTTTTATTTAATAATAAAAATAAAAAAGTCCATCAATATCTAGTAAACAACAGACCTATAAATTTATTATTTTTTTAATTTTTAAAATAAAAATATTTTTTCTAATTGTAAAAAATAAAAATTCCAAAAATATCCAAAAAATAAAAAAATTAAAATTCTAAATTTTTTAAATTAATTTATTCTTAATTTCTAAACAAGTGCAGCAAAAAAAGTCAACTGTCTAGGTGTAGCATTATCCGGTGAATAAAAAATAAAAAATATTTTTCAAAGATAAAAAATTTTAAAAAACTAAATTTTTTATTTTTAATTTTAAAATTATCTTATGAAATGTTTTTTATTTAAATAATAAAAATAAATAAAGTCCAGCAATATCTACTAAACAATAGATCTGTAATTTATTATTTTTTTATTTTTAAACTAAAAATATATTTTTTCTAATTGTAAAAAATTAAGAAATTCCAAAAATATCCAAAAAATAAAAAATTAAAATTTTAAATTTTTTAAATTATTTATTCTTAATTTGTGAACAAGTGTAGCAAAAAAAGTCAACTGTCTGGGTGTAGATTATCCGGTGAATAAAAAATAAAAAAATTTTTAAAAAAATTAAAAATTTTTTATTTTTTATTTTTAAATTATATTATTAAATTTTTTATTTAAATAATAAAAATAAAATAAAGTCCAGCAATATCTAGTAAACAACGATCTATAAATTTATTATTTTTTAATTTTTAAAATAAAAAATATTTTTTCAATTGTAAAAAATTAAAAAATTCCAAAAATATCCAAAAAATAAAAAATTGAAATTCTAATTTTTTAAATTAATTTATTTTAATTTCTGAACAAGTGCAGCAAAAAAAGTCAACTTTCTCGGTGTAGCATTATCCGGTGAATAAAAAAATAAAAAATATTTTTAAAAAATAAAAATTTAAAAAAATAAATTTTTTATTTTTGAATTTTTAAATTATATTATTAAATTTTTTTACTTAAATAATAAAAATAAAATAAAGTCCAACAATATCTAATAAACAATAGATTTGTAAATTTATTATTTTTTATTTTTAAACTAAAAATATATTTTTCTAATTGTAAAAAATTAAAAAATTCCTAAAATATCCAAAAAATAAAAAATTAAAATTTTAAATTTTTTAAATTAACTTATTCTTAATTTGTGAACAAGTGCAGCAAAAAAAGTCAACTGTTTGGGTGTAGCATTATACGGTGAATAAAAAAATAAAAATATTTTAAAAAATTAAAAATTTAAAAAATAAATTTTTATTTTTGATTTTTCAAATTATTTTATTAAATTTATTTTATTTAAATAATAAAAATAAAATAAAGTCCAGAATATCTAATAAAAATAGTCTGTAAATTTATTTTTTTTATTTTTAAACTAAAAATATATTTTTCTAATTGTAAAATATTAAGAAATTCCAAAAATATCCAAAAAATAAAAAATTAAAATTTTAAATTTTTTAAATTAATTTATTCTAAATTGTGAACAAGTGCAGAAAAAAAGTCAACTGTCTGGTGTAGCATTACCGGTGAATAAAAAAATATTTTTAAAAAAATTAAAAATTAAAATTTTTTTTTGAATTTTTAAATTATATTATTAAATATTTTTATTTTAATAATAAAAATAAAAAAGTCCATCAATATCTAGTAAACAACAGACCTATAAATTTATTATTTTTTTAATTTTTAAAATATAAAATATTTTTTCTAATTGTAAAAACTAAAAATTCGAAAAATATCCAAAAAATAAAAAAATTAAAATTCTAAATTTTTTAAATTAATTTATTCTTAATTTCTAAACAAGTACAGCAAAAAAAGTCAACTGTCTAGGTGTAGCATTATCCGGTGAATAAAAAAATAAAAAATATTTTTAAAAGATAAAAAATTTTAAAAAACTAAATTTTTTATTTTTGAATTTTAAAATTATCTTATGAAATGTTTTTTATTTAAAAAATAAAATTAAATAAAGTCCAGCAATATCTAATAAATAATAGATTTGTAAATTTATTATTTTTTTATTTTTAAACGAAAAATATATTTTTTTTAATTGTAAAAAATTAAGAAATTCCAAAAATATACCAAAAATAAAGAAAAATAAAGAAAAAGTGTTTAATCTAGACCACCACCTTACTTAATCATTGTCAATCTAATCAATCCCCGGCAACGGCGCCAAAAACTTGATGTGTGGAAAACGATCCAACACAAAACTCACCGGCAAGTGCACCGGGTCGCATCAAGTAATAAAAACTCACGGGAGTGAGGTCGATCCCACAGGGATTGAAGGATTGAGCATTTTAGTTTAGTGGTTGATTTAGTCAAGCGAATCAAGATTTGGTTGAGTGATTTGTGATTTGCAGAATTTAAATTGCATTGAAAGTAAAAGGAATGTGTAAATTGCATGAAATTAAAGAGAGCAAGAATTAAATTGCCGAATCTTAAAGAACAAGTGATATAAATTGCAGAAACTTAGAACGCAAGAAATGTAAATTGCGGAATCTTAAATTGCAAGAAATGTAAATGACTTGAATTGTAAAGGGAATTGGGAATTGGATTTGCAGAAATTTAAACAAGGCAAAGTAAATTGCATCAAACAGAAGAGTAAAAGGGGATTGGGATTGAATCGGATCTGAAGCAGAAGAGTAAATGAACATGAAAAGCAATAAACAGAGAATTGGAAATTGGAAATTCAGATCTCAGGGCCCAAGAGACTAGATAACTGAGTCTAGATCTCAATGCCTTCCTAGATCCAACAAGAACACTTGCAAAGAAATTGTAAATTGCAAAGAAAGTAGATGAAGAGCAATTAACAGAAATTTAAACTCAATTATGCAGTAAATAAAGCAGAGAGATCCAAGGATGAGATTGAAACAGAATTTCTTCAATTCTCCAACCCAAGATCCAAGACAAAGTAATTGAAATTGAAAACAATAAAACTAAGAGGAAGAGAATAGAATTCTCCTTCCCCGAAACTAAGAAATTAAAGATCACTCAATACCAAAAGCTCTCCGAAAACTACTAAGCAAAACTAAAAGGAAAACTAAAAAGAAGAGCTCCCGAATAACTTGAATTCTATCCTATTTATACACTTTCTTCAAATGATCTTCAAGCCTTGAGTTGGGCCTTTGCTCTTGGTGGAATTGGGTTGAAAGAGGCCTTGATTGATTGCTCTTGGAGTTTGGAGAGGAACCAAAGTGAACCAATTGAACCGGGTTGGAGTTTTGCAAAAGTTGGAGTAAAAGTTTGAGCAAAAGTTAGGGGTCTAACTTTTGCTCCAACTTTTCATATCAGCTACCATAATCTGCTGATACCAACGTTGGTGCCAAAGTTAGGGGTCTAACTTTTGCTCCAACGTTGGCTTTACCTTGTGCACATATGGCGCCAACGTTAGCCCAAAAGTTAGGGGTCTAACGTTGGCGCAAACTTTTGCTCCCCTTTGTATTTCCCATGTGCCAACGTTAGCCCAAAAGTTAGGGGTCTAACGTTGGCGCAAACTTTTGGTGGTCAGGGGTATTTTCATGCGCCAACGTTAGCCCAAAAGTTAGGGGTTTGCGTAAAGTTAGGGGTCTAACGTTGGCGCAAACTTTTGGTGCCCAAGGATATTTTCATGCGCCAACGTTAGCCCAAAAGTTAGGGGTCTAACGTTGGCGCAAACTTTTGGTGCCCAGGGAGTGATTTTCAAGTTCCAACGTTAGCCCAAAAGTTAGGGGTCTAACGTTGGGGCTAACTTTTCACCCAAAAGTTTGTGCAAAAGTTTGAGGCTAACTTTAGGTCCAGCTTTTTGCTTCCTGGTTCAATTTTACTTATTCCATTGTCCTCTCTTTACTCCTAGCCATTCCTTATCGTTGGCAACATTTTGGCGAATAAGAGCATGGAAGAGCACCCATGATTGATGAGTTTATTGAGCCACGTTTGCGCCAACGTTTGACCTCAAACGTTGGCCAAAAAGAATACATAGGGGATGCACGTTTGAGCTCACGTTTGACCTCAAACGTTGAGCCAAACGTGGATGACAGCAACGGCCTCTGCTGCATCATTCACTCAGCAACGTTTGAGTCAACGTTTGCCTTCAAACGTTGGCTCAAACGTGAAACTTGCATGGCCGGTTCACAAGTGGTTTTCTTCCCAACACTTAGAGCAATCAACGGAGGCAACTAGCAACCCAATTCCATCAAGGCCAAGGCCCAATTCAAGGCTTGAAGATCATTAGAAGAAAGTGTATAAATAGCTTAGAATTTAAAGTCTTGAGGGAGTTTTTTTGATTTGTGATTTTGGCTGAGGAACTTTTGAGAGAGAGCACTTGACATTTGAGAGAGTTTCTGGGAAGAGAATTGAATTCTCTTCCTCTGGGTTTTCTTGTTTAATTTCTTGCAAAGTCTTGTTTAAATCTTGGGTGTTGGAGAATTGAAGGAATTCTGTTTCAATTCCACCCTGAGATCTCTCTATTTTATTTACTGCACTCTTGAGAAATTAAGATCTGAATTTAGTTCTTCTTCTGTTTGATTTTAATTTCTCTTGCAATTGTTCTCTGGTTTTGATCTAGGAAGGCATTTGAGATCTAAAATTGATTATCTAGTCTCTTGGGTCCTGAGATCTATTGGGTTCTATTTTAATTTCCTTGTTTAATTTCTGCAATCCCACATCCCTGACCCATTTACAATTCAAGTCATTTACATTTCTTGCACTTTAAGTTTCTGCAATTTACATTACTTACACTTTAAGATTCAGCTCCTTTACTTTCAGTTCTCTTTAATTTCTGCAAATTCCCCATTCCCCCTTACATTTTCTGCAATTTAAATTCCCGTCAACACAAATTCACACAATCAGCACTTGTTTGCTTGACTAATTCAACCACTAAACTAAAATTGCTCAATCCTTCAATCCCTGTGGGATCGACCTCACTCCCGTGAGTTTTATTACTTGATGCGACCCGGTATACTTGCCGGTGAGTTTTGTGTCGGATCGTTTTCCGCACATCAATTTATTTTTTAAAATTTTTAATTTTTTAAAATATTTTTATTTTTTTATTCAATGGATAATGCTACACCCAAACAGTTGACTTTTTTTGCTGCACTTGTTCACAAATTAAGGATAAATTAATTTAAAAAATTTAAAATTTTAATTTTTTATATTTTTTGGATATTTTAGGAATTTTTTAATTTTTTACATTTAGAAAAATATATTTTTAGTTTAAAAATAAAAAATAATAAATTTACAAATCTATTGTTTATTAGATATTGTTGGACTTTATTTTATTTTTATTATTTAAATAAAAAATTTTTAATAATATAATTTAAAAATTCAAAAATAAAAAATTTTATTTTTTTAAAATTTTTAATTTTTTAAAAAATATTTTTTATTTTTTATTCACCGGATAATGCTACACCGAGACAGTTGACTTTTTCTGCTGCACTTGTTCAGAATAATAAGAATAAATTAATTTAAAAAATTTAGAATTTTAATTTTTTTATTTTTTGGATTTTTTGAAATTTTTTTATTTTTTACAATTAGAAAAAATATTTTTTATTTTAAAAATTAAATAAATAATAAATTTATAGATCTGTTGTTTACTAGATATTGCTGGACTTTATTTTATTTTTATTATTTAAATAAAAAATATTTAATAATATAATTTAAAAATACAAAAAATAAAAAATTTATTTTTTTAAAATTTTTAATTTTTTAAAAATATTTTTTATTTTTTATTCACCGGATAATGCAACACCGAACAGTTGACTTTTTTGTTGCACTTGTTTAGAAATTAAGAATAAATTAATTTAAAAAATTTAGAATTTTAATTTTTTTATTTTTTGGATTTTTTGAATTTTTTAATTTTTTACAATTAGAAAAAATATTTTTTATTTTAAAAATTAAAAAATAATAAATTTATAGATCTGTTGTTTACTAGATATTGCTGGACTTTATTTTATTTTTATTATTTAAATAAAAATATTTAATAATATAATTTAAAAATAAAAAATAAAAATTTTATTTTTTTAAAATTTTTAATTTTTTTAAAAATATTTTTTATTTTTTTATTCACCGGATAATACTACACCCAGACAGTTGACTTTTTTTGCTGCACTTGTTCACAAATTAAGAATAAATAATTTAAAAAATTTAAAATTTAATTTTTTATTTTTTGGATATTTTGGAATTTCTTAATTTTTTAAATTAGAAAAAATATATTTTAGTTTAAAAATAAAAAATAATAAATTTACAGATCTGTTGTTTATTAGATATTGCTGGACTTTATTTATTTTTATTATTTAAATAAAAAACATTTCATAAGATAATTTTAAAATTCAAAAATAAAAAATTTAGTTTTTTAAAATTTTTTATCTTTTAAAAATATTTTTTATTTTTTATTCACCGGATAATGCTACACCTAGACAGTTGACTTTTTTTGCTGCACTTGTTTAGAAATTAAGAATAAATTAATTTAAAAAATTTAGAATTTTAATTTTTTTATTTTTTGGATATTTTTGGAATTTTTAATTTTTTACAATTAGAAAAAATATTTTTTATTTTAAAAATTAAAAAAATAATAAATTTATAGGTCTGTTGTTTACTAGATATTGCTGGACTTTTTTTATTTTTATTATTAAATAAAAAATTTAATAATATAATTTAAAAATTCAAAAAAAAATTTTAATTTTTAATTTTTTTAAAAATATTTTTTTTATTCACCGGATAATGCTACACCCAGACAGTTGACTTTTTTCTGCACTTGTTCACAAATTAGAATAAATTAATTTAAAAAATTTAAAATTTTAATTTTTTATTTTTTGGATATTTTTGGAATTTCTTAATTTTTACAATTAGAAAAAATATATTTTTAGTTTAAAAATAAAAAATAATAAATTTACAGATCTATTTTTATTAGATATTGCTGGACTTTATTTTATTTTTATTATTTAAATAAAAAAATTTAATAAAATAATTTAAAAATTCAAAAATAAAAAATTTATTTTTTTAAATTTTTAATTTTTTAAAAATATTTTTATTTTTTTATTCACCGGATAATGCTACACCCAGACAGTTGACTTTTTTGCTGCACTTGTTCACAAATTAAGAATAAATTAATTTAAAAAATTAAAATTTTATTTTTTATATTTTTGGATATTTTGGAATTTTTTAATTTTTTACAATTAGAAAAATATATTTTTAGTTTAAAAATAAAAAATAATAAATTTACAAATCTATTGTTTATTAGATATTGTGGACTTTATTTTATTTTTATTATTTAAATAAAAAACATTTAATAATATAATTTAAAAATTCAAAAATAAAAATTTTATTTTTTAAAATTTTTAATTTTTTTAAAAATATTTTTTATTTTTTATTCACCGGATAATGCTACACCGAGACAGTTGACTTTTTTGCTGCACTTGTTCAAAATTAAGAATAAATTAATTTAAAAAATTTAGAATTTAATTTTTTATTTTTTGGATATTTTTGAATTTTTAATTTTTTACAATTAGAAAAAATATTTTTTATTTTAAAAATTAAAAAAATAATAAATTTATAGATCTGTTGTTTACTAGATATTGCTGGACTTTATTTTATTTTTATTATTTAAATAAAAAATATTTAATAATATAATTTAAAAATAAAAATAAAAAATTTATTTTTTAAAATTTTAATTTTTTAAAAATATTTTTTATTTTTTATTCACCGGATAATGCTACACCAGACAGTTGACTTTTTTGTTGCACTTGTTCAGAAATTAAGAATAAATTAATTTAAAAAATTTAGAATTTTAATTTTTTTATTTTTTGGATATTTTTGAATTTTTTAATTTTTTACAATTAGAAAAAATATTTTTTATTTTAAAAATTAAAAAATAATAAATTTATAGATCTGTTGTTTACTAGATATTGCTGGACTTTATTTTATTTTTATTATTTAAATAAAAATATTTAATAATATAATTTAAAAATAAAAATAAAAAATTTATTTTTTTAAAATTTTTAATTTTTTAAAAATATTTTTTATTTTTTATTCACCGGATAATACTACACCCAGACAGTTGACTTTTTTTGCTGCACTTGTTCACAAATTAAGAATAAATAATTTAAAAAATTTAAAATTTAATTTTTTTTTTTTGGATATTTTTGAATTTCTTAATTTTTTACAATTAGAAAAAATATATTTTTAGTTTAAAATAAAAAAATAATAATTTACAGATCTGTTGTTTATTAGATATTGCTGGACTTTATTTATTTTTATTATTTAAATAAAAAACATTTCATAAGATAATTTAAAATTCAAAAATAAAAAATTTAGTTTTTTAAAATTTTTTATCTTTTAAAATATTTTTTATTTTTTTATTCACCGGATAATGCTACACCTAGACAGTTGACTTTTTTTGCTGCACTTGTTTAGAAATTAAGAATAAATTAATTTAAAAAATTTAGAATTTTAATTTTTTTATTTTTTGGATATTTTTGGAATTTTTTAATTTTTTACAATTAGAAAAAATATTTTTTATTTTAAAAATTAAAAAATAATAAATTTATAGGTTGTTGTTTACTAGATATTGCTGGATTTTTTTATTTTTATTATTTAAATAAAAAACTTAAAATATAATTTAAAAATTCAAAAAATATTTTTAATTTTTAATTTTTTAAAAATATTTTTTTTATTCACGGATAATCTACACCCAGACAGTTGACTTTTTTTCTGCACTTGTTCACAAATTAGAATAAATTAATTAAAAAATTTAAAATTTTAATTTTTTATTTTTTTGGATATTTTTGGAATTTCTTAATTTTTACAATTAGAAAAATATATTTTTAGTTTAAAAATAAAAAATAATAAATTTACAGATCTATTTTTATTAGATATTGCTGGACTTTATTTTATTTTTATTATTTAAATAAAAAAATTTAATAAATAATTTAAAAATTCAAAAATAAAAAATTTATTTTTTAAATTTTTAATTTTTTAAAAATATTTTATTTTTTTATTCACGGATATGCTACACCCAAACAGTTGACTTTTTTTGCTGCACTTGTTCACAAATTAAGAATAAATTAATTTAAAAAATTTAAAATTTTAATTTTTTATTTTTTGGATATTTTGGAATTTTTTAATTTTTTACATTAGAAAATATATTTTTAGTTTAAAAATAAAAAAATAATAAATTTACAAACGTTGGAAAGAATGCTGGATACGTTTATAGTTTATAAATAAAACATAAAAAATATTGATTATTTCAAAAAATTTAGTAATTTATAAATTTCAAATAATTATTTAAATATTTTTAACACCAAGAAATCAACAGAGACTATTACATTCATCAAGCAAAATTAAGTTGAAATATTAAAAAATGTATAAATACTTAATTTAAATTTTAGGATTTTGGATTTTGAATTTGTGCTAAAACTTTTAGAGATCATTGATATTTAGAAGTTTCAGAAATTGAATTTCTTTCTTGTTATTGTTTTCTATTCTGAAACTTTATTTAGTCTTGAGTTGAAGAATTGAAATTTCTGTTCAATTATTTAAGATTCTTGATTTCTCTGCTGATAATTGAATTAAATAATTTTTACTGCTTTTTTAATTTCTTTTAATTGTTTTGATTTATCTAAGCAATGAGATCTAATTTGCTATCTAGTCTCTGAGTTGAGATATTTTTCTTTTGTTCTTCTGTGAAGTATTGAATTTAATTTTTATTAAACTCTGAAATAGTTCAAATTTTTAATTAAGCATTTATATTTTTGCAATTTAATTACTGCAATTTACATTTCTATGCAATTAAGTTTTCATTTAATTCTTGTTCTTTAAGATTCAGTTTTTTTTTTTTTTTTAATTTGCAAATCACCATTTACATTTATGCAATTTATATTCTGTCAACACAAATTCACACAATCAACACTTGTTTTATAATTCAACTACTAAACTAAAATTGTTAATCCTTCAATCCTGTGGGATGACTCATCGTGATTTTATTACTTGATGCACCGTCATTGCGGTGAGTTTTTGTCATTTTTCCGCACATCAATACTACACCCAGACAGTTGACTTTTTTTGCTGCACTTGTTCACAAATTAAGAATAAATCAATTTAAAAAATTTAAAATTTAATTTTTTATTTTTTGGATATTTTTGGAATTTCTTAATTTTTTAGAATTAGAAAAAATATATTTTTAGTTTAAAAATAAAAAAATAATAATTTACAGATCTGTTGTTTATTAGATATTGCTGGACTTTATTTATTTTTATTATTTAAATAAAAAACATTTCATAAGATAATTTTAAAATTCAAAAATAAAAAATTTAGTTTTTTAAAATTTTTTATCTTAGAAGAATATTTTTTATTTTTTTATTCACCGGATAATGCTACACCTAGACAGTTGACTTTTTTTGCTACACTTGTTTAGAAATTAAGAATAAATTAATTTAAAAAATTTAGAATTTTAATTTTTTTATTTTTTGGATATTTCTGGAATTTTTTAATTTTTTACAATTCGAAAAAATATTTTTTATTTTAAAAATTAAAAAAATAATAAATTTATAGGTTTGTTGTTTACTAGATATTGTTGGACTTTTTTTATTTTTATTATTAAAATAAAAATACTTAATAGTATAATTTAAAAATTCAAAAAAAAATTTTAATTTTTAATTTTTTCAAAAATATTTTTTTATTCACTGGATAATACTACACCCAAACAGTTGACTTTTTTCCTGCACTTGTTCACAAATTAGAATAAATTAATTGAAAAAATTTAAAATTTTAATTTTTTATTTTTTGGATATTTTTGGAATTTCTTAATATTTTACAATTAGAAAAAATATATTTTTAGTTTAAAAATAAAAAATAATAAATTTACAGATCTATTTTTATTAGATATTGCTGGACTTTATTTTATTTTTATTATTTAAATAAAATAAATTTAATAAATAATTTAAAAATTCAAAAATAAAAAATTTATTTTTTTAAATTTATAATTTTTTTAAAATATTTTATTTTTTTATTCAACGGATATTGCTACACCCAAACAGTTGACTTTTTTTGCTGCACTTGTTCACAAATTAAGAATAAATTAATTTAAAAAATTTAAAATTTAATTTTTTATTTTTTGGATATTTTAGGAATTTTTTAATTTTTTACATTAGAAAAATATATTTTTAGTTTAAAAATAAAAAAATAATAAATTTACAATCTATTGTTTATTAGATATTGTGGACTTTATTTTATTTTTATTATTTAAATAAAAAATATTTAATAATATAATTTAAAAATTCAAAAATAAAAAATTTTATTTTTTTTAAATTTTTAATTTTTTAAAAATATTTTTTATTTTTTATTCACTTGATAATGCTACACCGAGACAGTTGACTTTTTCTGCTGCACTTGTTCAGAATAATAAGAATAACTTAATTTAAAAAATTTAGAATTTTAATTTTTTATTTTTTGGATATTTTTGAATTTTTAATTTTTTACAATTAGAAAAAATATTTTTTATTTTAAAAATTAAATAAATAATAAATTTATAGATCTGTTGTTTACTAGATATTGCTGGACTTTATTTTATTTTTATTATTTAAATAAAAAATATTTAATAATATAATTTAAAAATAAAAATAAAAAATTTATTTTTTAAAATTTTTTATTTTTTAAAAATATTTTTTATTTTTTATTCACCGGATAATGCTACACCGAGACAATTGACTTTTTCTGCTGCACTTGTTCAGAAATATAAGAATAAATTAATTTAAAAAATTTAGAATTTTAATTTTTTTATTTTTTGGATATTTTTGAAATTTTTTAATTTTTTACAATTAGAAAAAATATTTTTTATTTTAAAAATTAAATAAATAATAAATTTATAGATCTGTTGTTTACTAGATATTGCTGGACTTTATTTTATTTTTATTATTTAAATAAAAAATATTTAATAATATAATTTAAAAATAAAAAAATAAAAAATTTATTTTTTTAAAATTTTTTTATTTTTTTATTCACCGGATAATACTACACCCAGACAGTTGACTTTTTTTGCTGCACTTGTTCACAAATTAAGAATAAATCAATTTAAAAAATTTAAAAATTTAATTTTTTATTTTTTGGATATTTTTGGAATTTCTTAATTTTTTAGAATTAGAAAAAATATATTTTTAGTTTAAAAATAAAAAAATAATAATTTACAGATCTGTTGTTTATTAGATATTGCTGGACTTTATTTATTTTTATTATTTAAATAAAAAACATTTCATAAGATAATTTTAAAATTCAAAAATAAAAAATTTAGTTTTTTAAAATTTTTTATCTTTTAAAAATATTTTTTATTTTTTATTCACCGGATAATGCTACACCTAGACAGTTGACTCTTTTTGCTGCACTTGTTTAGGAATTAAGAATAAATTAATTTAAAAAATCTAGAATTTTAATTTTTTTATTTTTGGATATTTTTGGAATTTTTTAATTTTTTACAATTAGAAAAAATATTTTTTATTTTAAAAATTATAAAAATAATAAATTTATACGTTTGTTGTTTATTAGATATTGCTGGACTTTTTTTATTTTTATTATTAAAATAAAAATATTTAATAATATAATTTAAAAATTCAAAAAAAAATTTTATTTTTATTTTTTTAAAATATTTTTTTACTCACCGGATAATGCTACACACAGACAGTTGACTTTTTTTCTGCACTTGTTCACAAATTTAGAATAAATTAATTTAAAAAATTTAAAATTTTATTTTTTTATTTTTTGGTATATTTTTGGAATTTCTTAATTTTTTACAAATAAAAAAATATATTTTTCGTTTAAAAATAAAAAAATAATAAATTTACAAATCTATTATTTATTAGATATTGCTGGACTTTATTTAATTTTATTTTTAAATAAAAAACATTTCATAAGATAATTTTAAAATTCAAAAATAAAAAATTTAGTTTTTTAAAATTTTTTATCTTTTAAAAATATTTTTTATTTTTTATTCACCGGATAATGCTACACCTAGACAGTTGACTTTTTTTGCTGCACTTGTTTAGAAATTAAGAATAAATTAATTTAAAAAATTTAGAATTTTAATTTTTTTATTTTTTGGATATTTTTGAATTTTTAGTTTTTACAATTAGAAAAAATATTTTATATTTTAAAAATTAAAAAAATAATAAATTTATAGGTCTGTTGTTTACTAGATATTGATGGACTTTTTTATTTTTATTATTAAAATAAAAATATTTAATAATATAATTTAAAAATTCAAAAAAAAATTTTAATTTTTAATTTTTTTAAAAATATTTTTTTATTCACCGGTAATGCTACACTCAGACAGTTGACTTTTTTTCTGCACTTGTTCACAATTTAGAATAAATTAATTTAAAAAATTTAAAATTTTAATTTTTTATTTTTTGGATATTTTTGGAATTTCTTAATATTTTACAATTAGAAAAAATATATTTTTAGTTTAAAAATAAAAAAATAAATTTACAGACCTATCTTTTATTAGATATTACTGGACTTTATCTTATTTTTATTATTTAAATAAAATAAATTTAATAAAATAATTTGAAAAATCAAAAATAAAAAATTTTATTTTTTTAAATTTTTAATTATTTTAAAAATATTTTTATTTTTTATTCACCGTATAATGCTACACCCAAACAGTTGACTTTTTTTGCTGCACTTGTTCACAAATTAAGAATAAGTTAATTTAAAAAATTTAAAATTTTAATTTTTTATATTTTTTGGATATTTTAGGAATTTTTTAATTTTTTACAATTAGAAAAATATATTTTTAGTTTAAAAATAAAAAAATAATAAATTTACAAATCTATTGTTTATTAGATATTGTTGGACTTTATTTTATTTTTATTATTTAAGTAAAAAAATTTAATAATATAATTTAAAAATTCAAAAATAAAAAATTTATTTTTTAAAATTTTTATTTTTTTAAAAATATTTTTTATTTTTTTATTCACCGGATAATGCTACACCGAGAAAGTTGACTTTTTTTGCTGCACTTGTTCAGAAATTAAAAATAAATTAATTTAAAAAATTAGAATTTCAATTTTTTATTTTTTGGATATTTTTGGAATTTTTTAATTTTTTACAATTTGAAAAAATATTTTTTATTTTAAAAATTAAAAAAATAATAAATTTATAGATTCGTTGTTTACTAGATATTGCTGGACTTTATTTTATTTTTATTATTTAAATAAAAAATATTTAATAATATAATTTAAAAATAAAAAAATAAAAAATTTTTAATTTTTTTAAAAATTTTTTTATTTTTTATTCACCGGATAATACTACACCCAGACAGTTGACTTTTTTTGCTACACTTGTTCACAAATTAAGAATAAATTAATTTAAAAAATTTAAAATTTTAATTTTTTATTTTTTGGATATTTTTGGAATTTCTTAATTTTTTACAATTAGAAAAAATATATTTTTAGTTTAAAAATAAAAAAATAATAAATTGACAGATCTATTGTTTAGTAGATATTGCTGGACTTTATTTATTTTTATTATTTAAATAAAAAACATTTCATAAGATAATTTTAAAATTAAAAATAAAAAATTTAGTTTTTTAAAATTTTTTATCTTTGAAAAATATTTTTTATTTTTTTATTCACCGGATAATGCTACACCTAGACAATTGACTTTTTTTGCTGCACTTGTTTAGAAATTAAGAATAAATTAATTTAAAAAATTTAGAATTTTAATTTTTTTATTTTTTGGATATTTTTGGAATTTTTATTTTTTACAATTAGAAAAAATATTTTATATTTTAAAAATTAAAAAATAATAAATTTATAGGTCTGTTGTTTACTAGATATTGATGGACTTTTTTATTTTTATTATTAAAATAAAAATATTTAATAATATAATTTAAAAATTCAAAAAAAAATTTTAATGTTTAATTTTTTTAAAAATATTTTTTTATTCACCGGGTAATGCTACACCCAGACAGTTGACTTTTTTTCTGCACTTGTTCACAATTTTAGAATAAACTAATTTAAAAAAATTAAAATTTTAATTTTTTATTTTTTGGATATTTTTGGAATTTCTTAATATTTTACAATTAGAAAAAATATATTTTTAGTTTAAAAATAAAAAAAATAAATTTGCAGACCTATTTTTATTAGATATTACTGGACTTTATTTTATTTTTATTATTTAAATAAAATAAATTTAATAAATAATTTGAAAAATCAAAAATAAAAAATTTTATTTTTTTAAATTTTTAATTATTTTAAAAATATTTTTATTTTTTTATTCACCGTATAATGCTACACCCAACAGTTGACTTTTTTTGCTGCACTTGTTCACAAATTAAGAATAAGTTAATTTAAAAAATTTAAAATTTTAATTTTTTATATTTTTGGATATTTTAGGAATTTTTTAATTTTTTACAATTAGAAAAATATATTTTTAGTTTAAAAATAAAAAAATAATAAATTTACAAATCTATTGTTTATTAGATATTGTTGGACTTTATTTTATTTTTATTATTTAAGTAAAAAAATTTAATAATATAATTTAAAAATTCAAAAATAAAAAATTTATTTTTTTAAAATTTTTATTTTTTTAAAAATATTTTTTATTTTTTTATTCACCGGATAATGCTACACCGAGAAAGTTGACTTTTTTTTGCTGCACTTGTTCAGAAATTAAAAATAAATTAATTTAAAAAATTAGAATTTCAATTTTTTATTTTTTGGATATTTTTGGAATTTTTTAATTTTTTACAATTTGAAAAAATATTTTTTATTTTAAAAATTAAAAAAATAATAAATTTATAGATTCGTTGTTTATTAGATATTGCTGGACTTTATTTTATTTTTATTATTTAAATAAAAAATATTTAATAATATAATTTAAAAATAAAAAAATAAAAAATTTTATTTTTTTAAAATTTTTATTTTTTTAAAAATATTTTTTATTTTTTATTCACCGGATAATACTACACCCAGACAGTTGACTTTTTTTGCTACACTTGTTCACAAATTAAGAATAAATTAATTTAAAAAATTTAAAATTTTAATTTTTTATTTTTTGGATATTTTTGGAATTTCTTAATTTTTTACAATTAGAAAAAATATATTTTTAGTTTAAAAATAAAAAAATAATAAATTGACAGATCTATTATTTAGTAGATATTGCTGGACTTTATTTATTTTTATTATTTAAATAAAAAACATTTCATAAGATAATTTTAAAATTAAAAAATAAAAAATTTAGTTTTTTAAAATTTTTTATCTTTGAAAAATATTTTTTATTTTTTTATTCACCGGATAATGCTACACCTAGACAATTGACTTTTTTTGCTGCACTTGTTTAGAAATTAAGAATAAATTAATTTAAAAAATTTAGAATTTTAATTTTTTTATTTTTTGGATATTTTTGGAATTTTTATTTTTTACAATTAGAAAAAATATTTTATATTTTAAAAATTAAAAAAATAATAAATTTATAGGTCTGTTGTTTACTAGATATTGATGGACTTTTTTATTTTTATTATTAAAATAAAAATATTTAATAATATAATTTAAAAATTCAAAAAAAAATTTTAATGTTTCATTTTTTTAAAAATATTTTTTTATTCACCGGTAATGCTACACCCAGACAGTTGACTTTTTTCTGCACTTGTTCACAATTTTAGAATAAACTAATTTAAAAAATTAAAAATTTTAATTTTTTATTTTTTGGATATTTTTGAAATTTCTTAATATTTTACAATTAGAAAAAATATATTTTTAGTTTAAAAATAAAAAAAATAAATTTGCAGACCTATTTTTTATTAGATATTACTGGACTTTATTTTATTTTTATTATTTAAATAAAAAAATTTAATAAAATAATTTGGAAAATCAAAAATAAAAAATTTTATTTTTTTAAATTTTTAATTATTTTAAAAATATTTTTATTTTTTTATTCACCGTATAATGCTACACCCAAACAGTTGACTTTTTTTGCTGCACTTGTTCACAAATTAAGAATAAGTTAATTTAAAAAATTTAAAATTTTAATTTTTATATTTTTTGGATATTTTAGGAATTTTTTAATTTTTTACAATTAGAAAAATATATTTTTAGTTTAAAAATAAAAAAATAATAAATTTACAAATCTATTGTTTATTAGATATTGTTGGACTTTATTTTATTTTTATTATTTAAGTAAAAAAATTTAATAATATAATTTAAAAATTCAAAAATAAAAAAATTTATTTTTTTAAAATTTTTATTTTTTTAAAAATATTTTTTATTTTTTTATTCACCGGATAATGCTACACCGAGAAAGTTGACTTTTTTTGCTGCACTTGTTCAGAAATTAAAAATAAATTAATTTAAAAAATTAGAATTTCAATTTTTTATTTTTTGGATATTTTTGGAATTTTTTAATTTTTTACAATTTGAAAAAATATTTTTTATTTTAAAAATTAAAAAAATAATAAATTTATAGATTCGTTGTTTATTAGATATTGCTGGACTTTATTTTATTTTTATTATTTAAATAAAAAATATTTAATAATATAATTTAAAAATAAAAAAAAATAAAAAATTTTATTTTTTTAAAATTTTTTATTTTTTAAAAATATTTTTTATTTTTTATTCACCGGATAATACTACACCCAGACAGTTGACTTTTTTTGCTACACTTGTTCACAAATTAAGAATAAATTAATTTAAAAAATTTAAAATTTTAATTTTTTATTTTTTGGATATTTTTGGAATTTCTTAATTTTTTACAATTAGAAAAAATATATTTTTAGTTTAAAAATAAAAAAATAATAAATTGACAGATCTATTGTTTAGTAGATATTGCTGGACTTTATTTATTTTTATTATTTAAATAAAAAACATTTCATAAGATAATTTTAAAATTAAAAAATAAAAAATTTAGTTTTTTAAAATTTTTTATCTTTGAAAAATATTTTTTATTTTTTTATTCACCGGATAATGCTACACCTAGACAATTGACTTTTTTTGCTGCACTTGTTTAGAAATTAAGAATAAATTAATTTAAAAAATTTAGAATTTTAATTTTTTTATTTTTTGGATATTTTTGGAATTTTTATTTTTTACAATTAGAAAAAATATTTTATATTTTAAAAATTAAAAAAATAATAAATTTATAGGTCTGTTGTTTACTAGATATTGATGGACTTTTTTATTTTTATTATTAAAATAAAAATATTTAATAATATAATTTAAAAATTCAAAAAAAAATTTTAATGTTTCATTTTTTTAAAAATATTTTTTTATTCACCGGGTAATGCTACACCCAGACAGTTGACTTTTTTCTGCACTTGTTCACAATTTTAGAATAAACTAATTTAAAAAAATTAAAAATTTTAATTTTTTATTTTTTGGATATTTTTGGAATTTCTTAAAATTTTACAATTAGAAAAAATATATTTTTAGTTTAAAAATAAAAAAAATAAATTTGCAGACCTATTTTTTATTAGATATTACTGGACTTTATTTTATTTTTATTATTTAAATAAAATAAATTTAATAAAATAATTTGAAAAATCAAAAATAAAAAATTTTATTTTTTTAAATTTTTAATTATTTTAAAAATATTTTTTATTTTTTATTCACCGGATAATGCTACACCTAGACAGTTGACTTTTTTTGCTGCACTTGTTTAGGAATTAAGAATAAATTAATTTAAAAAATCTAGAATTTTAATTTTTTTATTTTTTGGATATTTTTGGAATTTTTTAATTTTTTACAATTAGAAAAAATATTTTTTATTTTAAAAATTTAAAAAATAATAAATTTATACGTTTGTTGTTTATTAGATAATGCTGGACTTTTTTTATTTTTATTATTAAAATAAAAATATTTAATAATATAATTTAAAAATTCAAAAAAATTTTATTTTTATTTTTTTAAAATATTTTTTTACTCACCGGATAATGCTACACACAGACAGTTGACTTTTTTTCTGCACTTGTTCACAAATTTAGAATAAATTAATTTAAAAAAATTTAAAATTTTATTTTTTTATTTTTGGTATATTTTTGGAATTTCTTAATTTTTTACAATTAAAAAAATATATTTTTCGTTTAAAAATAAAAAATAATAAATTTACAAATCTATTATTTATTAGATATTGCTGGACTTTATTTAATTTTATTTTTTAAATAAAAAACATTTCATAAGATAATTTTAAAATTCAAAAATAAAAAATTTAGTTTTTTAAAATTTTTTATCTTTTAAAAATATTTTTTATTTTTTTATTCACCGGATAATGCTACACCTAGACAGTTGACTTTTTTTGCTGCACTTGTTTAGAAATTAAGAATAAATTAATTTAAAAAATTTAGAATTTTAATTTTTTTTATTTTTTGGATATTTTTGGAATTTTTTAATTTTTTACAATTAGAAAAAATATTTTTTATTTTAAAAATTAAAAAAATAATAAATTTATAGGTCTGTTGTTTACTAGATATTGCTGGACACCAATAGCTTGAACCTTAAAATATATGCCTGTGGTGTCTTTGTACTAGGATCTGCTTGGATTAGTAAGCTCTTTGGAGTGCTTCAACACTTGGTGACTTGGATTAACTAATCCGGGATCATCAGCTGAAAGTCCACTATCAAGAGCAACCTAACTACAAGGCATTTAGTAACCCAAAGAGGTGCTGGGCATCAATGTTTTAAGAAGGAATGTGAGCCAAGTGTTCATGGTGAATAATGTGTCAAGTATACAGAAAAGAAAAATGAACTTGCTACACATGACACTCAATTAAAGCTTTTGAACAAAATAATAGCCAAGGATAAAGGAATAATGAGAGGTCATAGCAGTATAGTACTTGAAGTTTGAAGGAGACTTTCTAAGCCTAAGAGTCAATAAGAAGTGAGTGTTTGCATATCCACACAAAACCCCATGAACTACCAATAATACTCTGCTAGCATGAACATCCTCTTCCATTTCATTCTTTCTTCTTAATAATTCATTTCTTGCTTGGGGACAAGCAAGCTTTAAGTTTGGTGTTGTGATGACAAGTCATCTTAGCCTAGTTTCACTAGTCTTTTCTTTTGTTTTCACTTGAATTATGCACTTTCTTGAGGTCTAAGCAAGCCAATTTGGGTAGATTTTCATGATTCCTTTGATTGAATCAACCATAGATGAATTAATGCAATTTCATGAGGTTTTATGCTATATTTGATACATATTGTGAAAGAATGAATATCTCATGATTTTAAGCATAGCTTTGATGTGTTTGGTTGATTAATGATAGGTGAAGAAAGCTTGGAGAAAGGTTGAAGCAATAAGGAATGGCTAGGAGTAAAGAGAGGACAATGGAATAAGTAAAATTGAACCAGGAAGCAAAAAGCTGGACCTAAAGTTAGCCTCAAACTTTTGCACAAACTTTTGGGTGAAAAGTTAGCCCCAACGTTAGACCCCTAACTTTTGGGCTAACGTTGGAACTTGAAAATCACTCCCTGGGCACCAAAAGTTTGCGCCAACGTTAGACCCCTAACTTTTGGGCTAACGTTGGCGCATGAAAATATCCCTGGGCACCAAAAGTTTGCGCCAACGTTAGACCCCTAACTTTACGCAAACCCCTAACTTTTGGGCTAACGTTGGCGCATGAAAATACCCCTGACCACCAAAAGTTTGCGCCAACGTTAGACCCCTAACTTTTGGGCTAACGTTGGCACATGGGAAATACAAAGGGGGAGCAAAAGTTTGCGCCAACGTTAGACCCCTAACTTTTGGGCTAACGTTGGCGCCATATGTGCACAAGGTAAAGCCAACGTTGGAGCAAAAGTTAGACCCCTAACTTTGGCACCAACGTTGGTATCAGCAGATTATGGTAGCTGATATGAAAAGTTGGAGCAAAAGTTAGACCCCTAACTTTTGCTCAAACTTTTACTCCAACTTTTGC
Organism: Arachis hypogaea; assembly: GCF_003086295.3. Classification (NCBI taxonomy): domain Eukaryota; kingdom Viridiplantae; phylum Streptophyta; class Magnoliopsida; order Fabales; family Fabaceae; genus Arachis; species Arachis hypogaea. Next base: position 88,096,962 of record NC_092038.1, on the reverse strand, counting down.
AAAACTCCAACCCGGTTCAATTGGTTCACTTTGGTTCCTCTCCAAACTCCCAGCAATATCCAGTAAACAACAAATCTATAAATTTATTATTTTTTTAATTTTTAAAGTAAAAAATATTTTTTCTAATTGTAAAAAATTAAAAAATTCTAAAAATATACAAAAAATAAAAAATTAAAATTCTAAATTTTTTAAATTAATTTATTCTTATTTTCTGAACTAGTGCAGCAGAAAAAGTCAACTGTCTCGGTGTAGCATTATCCGGTGAATAAAAAAATAAAAAATATTTTTAAAAAAATTAAAAATTTTAAAAAAATAAAATTTATTATTTTTGTATTTTTAAATTATATTATTAAATGTTTTTTATTTAAATAATAAAAATGAAATAAAGCCCAACAATATCTAATAAACAATAGATTTGTAAATTTATTATTTTTTTATTTTTAAACTAAAAATATATTTTTCTATTTGTAAAAAATAAAAAAATTCCTAAATTATCCAAAAAATATAAAAAATAAAATTTTAAATTTTTTAAATTAATTTAGTATTAATTTGTGAACAAGTGCAGCAAAAAAAGTCAACTGTTTGGGTGTAGCATTATCCGGTAAATAAAAAAATAAAAATATTTTTAAAAAAATTAAAAATTTAAAAAAATAAATTTTTTATTTTTGAATTTTTAAATTATTTTATTAAATTTATTTTATTTAAATAATAAAAATAAAATAAAGTCCAGCAATTAACAACAGATCTGTAAATTTATTATTTTTTATTTTTAAACTAAAAATATATTTTTTCTAATATTAAAAAATTAAGAAATTCCAGAAATATCCAAAAAAATAAAAAATTAAAATTTTAAATTTTTTAAATTAATTTATTCTTAATTTGTGAACAAGTGCAGCAAAAAAAGTCAACTGTCTGGGTGTAGTATTATCCGGTGAATAAAAAATTAAAAAATATTTTTAAAAAAATAAAAAATTTTAAAAAATAAAATTTTTTATTTTTTATTTTTAAATAATATTATTAAATATTTTTTATTTAAATAATAAAAATAAAATAGAGTCCAGCAATATCCAGTAAACAACAAATCTATAAATTTATTATTTTTTTAATTTTTAAAGTAAAAAATATTTTTTCTAATTGTAAAAAATTAAAAAATTCTAAAAATATACAAAAAATAAAAAATTAAAATTCTAAATTTTTTAAATTAATTTATTCTTATTTTCTGAACAAGTGCAGCAGAAAAAGTCAACTGTCTCGGTGTAGCATTATCCGGTGAATAAAAAAATAAAAAATATTTTTAAAAAAATAAAAAATTTTAAAAAAATAAAATTTTTTATTTTTTATTTTTAAATAATATTATTAAATATTTTTTATTTAAATAATAAAAATAAAATAAAGTCCAGCAATATCCAGTAAACAACAAATCTATAAATTTATTATTTTTTTAATTTTTAAAGTAAAAAATATTTTTTCTAATTGTAAAAAATTAAAAAATTCTAAAAATATACAAAAAATAAAAAATTAAAATTCTAAATTTTTTAAATTAATTTATTCTTATTTTCTGAACAAGTGCAGCAGAAAAAGTCAACTGTCTCGGTGTAGCATTATCCGGTGAATAAAAAAATAAAAAATATTTTTAAAAAAATTAAAAATTTTAAAAAAATAAAATTTTTTATTTTTGAATTTTTAAATTATATTATTAAATGTTTTTTATTTAAATAATAATAATGAAATAAAGCCCAACAATATCTAATAAACAATAGATTTGTAAATTTATTATTTTTTTATTTTTAAACTAAAAATATATTTTTCTATTTGTAAAAAATAAAAAAATTCCTAAATTATCCAAAAAATATAAAAAATAAAATTTTAAATTTTTTAAATTAATTTATTCTTAATTTGTGAACAAGTGCAGCAAAAAAAGTCAACTGTTTGGGTGTAGCATTATCCGGTGAATAAAAAAATAAAAATATTTTTAAAAAAATTAAAAATTTAAAAAAAATAAATTTTTTATTTTTGAATTTTTAAATTCTTTTATTAAATTTATTTTATTTAAATATTAAAAATAAAATAAAGTCCAGCAATATCTAATAAAAAATAGATTTGTAAATTTATTATTTTTTGTTTTTAAACTAAAAATATATTTTTTATAATTGTAAAATATTAATAAATTCCAATAATATCCAAAAAAATAAAAATAAAAATTTTAAATTTTTTTAAATTAATTTATTCTAAATTTGTGAACAAGTGCAGAAAAAAGTCAACTGTCTGGGTGTAGCATTATCTGGTGAATAAAAAAATATTTTTAAAAAAATTAAAAATTAAAATTTTTTTTGAATTTTTAAATTATATTATTAAATATTTTTATTTTAATAATAAAAATAAAAAAAGTCCAGCAATATCTAGTAAACAACAGACCTATAAATTTATTATTTTTTAATTTTTAAAATAAAAAATATTTTTTCTAATTGTAAAAATTAAAAAATTCCAAAAATATCCAAAAAATAAAAAAATTAAAATTCTAAATTTTTTAAATTAATTTATTCTTAATTTCTAAACAAGTGCAGCAAAAAAAGTCAACTGTCTAGGTGTAGCATTATCCGGTGAATAAAAAAATAAAAAATATTTTTAAAAGATAAAAAATTTTAAAAAACTAAATTTTTTAATTTTTAATTTTAAAATTATCTTATGAAATGTTTTCTATTTAAATAATAAAAATAAATAAAGTCCAACAATATCTAATAAATAATAGATCTGTAAATTTATTATTTTTTTATTTTTAAACTAAAAATATATTTTTTCTAATTGTAAAAAATTAAGAAATTCCAAAAATATCCAAAAAAATAAAAAATTAAAATTTTAAATTTTTTAAATTAATTTATTCTTAATTTGTGAACAAGTGTAGCAGAAAAAGTCAACTGTCTGGGTGCAGTATTATCCGGTGAATAAAAAAATAAAAATATTTTTAAAAAAATTAAAAATTTTAAAAAATATAATTTTTTATTTTTTTATTTTTAAATTATATTATTAAATATTTTTTATTTAAATAATAAAAATAAAATAAAATCCAGCAATATCCAGTAAACAACAGATCTATAAATTTATTATTTTTTTAATTTTTAAAATAAAAATATTTGTTCTAATTGTAAAAAATTAAAAAATTTCGAAAATATCTAAAAAATAAAAAAATTAAAATTCTAAATTTTTTAAATTAATTTATTCTTATTTTCTGAACAGGTGCAGCAGAAAAAGTCAACTGTCTCGGTGTAGCATTATCCGGTGAATAAAAAATAAAAAATATTTTTAAAAAAATTAAAAATTTTAAAAAAATAAAATTTTTTATTTTTGAATTTTTAAATTATATTGTTAAATGTCTTTTATTTAAATAATAAAAATAAAATAAAGTCAAACAATATCTTTTAAACAATAGATTTGTAAATTTATTATTTTTTTATTTTTAAACTAAAAATATATTTTTCTAATTGTAAAAAATAAAAAAATTCCTAAAATATCCAAAAAATATAAAAAATAAAATTTTAAATTTTTTAAATTAATTTATTCTTAATTTGTGAACAAGTGCAGCAAAAAAAGTCAACTGTCTGGGTGTGGCATTATCCGGTGAATAAAAAAATAAAAATATTTTTAAAAAAATTAAAAATTAAAAAATTTAAATTTTTGATTTTTTGAATTTTTAAATTATTTTATTAAATTTATTTTATGTAAATACTAAAAATAAAATAAAGTCCAGCAATATCTAATAAAAAATAGATCTGTAAATTTATTATTTTTTATTTTTAAACTAAAAATATATTTTTTCTAATTGTAAAATATTAAGAAATTCAAAAAATATCCAAAAAAATAAAAAATTAAAATTTTAAATTTTTTAAAATTAAATTATTCTAAATTTGTGAACAAGTGCAGAAAAAGTCAACTGTCTTGGTGTAGCATTATCCGGTGAATAAAAAAATATTTTTAAAAAAATTAAAAATTAAATTTTTTTTGAATTTTTAAATTATATTATTAAATATTTTTATTTTAATAATAAAAATAAAAAAAGTCCAGCAATATCTAGTAAACAACAGACCTATAAATTTATTATTTTTTAAATTTTAAAAATAAAAAATATTTTTTCTAATTGTAAAAAATTAAAAAATTCCAAAAATATCCAAAAAATAAAAAAATTAAAATTCTAAATTTTTTAAATTAATTTTTCTTAATTTCTAAACAAGTGCAGCAAAAAAAGTCAACTGTCTAGGTGTAGCATTATCCGGTGAATAAAAAAATAAAAAATATTTTTAAAAGATAAAAAATTTTAAAATTCTAAATTTTTTAAATTAATTTACTCTTAATTTCTAAACAAGTGCAGCAAAAAAAGTCAACTGTCTAGGTGTAGCATTATTGATGACAAGTCATCATATACCCATTTTTCAAGCTAATTTCACTTGTTTTGTTAGTCTTTATGCACTTTCTTGCTTCCTAAGTAAGTGATTTGGAGTGAAAATGCATAACTTCTTTAAATCAAGCAACCACCATAAAATTAATGTTAATTCATGAGGTTTAAGCTAATTTTAATTGAAGTTTAATTGATTTATAAGCCTTATGAATTTAGTGATACTTGGAGTGGTTGTTTTGGTTTATTTCAGGTGAAGAAAAGAATAAAAGAGAAAAGCGTGGCCTAAGAAAGCGTGACCCAAGGAGAAGGAAGTGTGGTCAAAGGAAGGAAAAGTGTGTCGCATGCAATGGGGGAGGCAAGCATTGCCCTCCACAAGGGCACACTGCCCTCTAGGAGGGCAACATAAGGGAACAAGGCAAAGAAGGCAACTCTGCCCTGCCCACTACAAGGGCAGAGCACAAATTTGTGCCTTGGAATCAAGAAGAAGAAAATGTTGCCCTGCCCTCCACAAGGGCAGTATCGGGCTCACCAAGGAAGAAAATCAAAGGAAAAATGCCTATGATGCTTGCCACAAGAGTTGAACACGGGACCATGAGGAAGTAAGGAACTAAGTCCCATTACCGTGCCAAGAAACCAAGGAAAATGAATGAGCGTGTGTTTCTACCCGGATTCGAGCGTGGGACTTCATTTTGGAAACACTGCCCTGCCCTCCGCGAGGGCAGGGCAGCATTTTGTTGGTGCACGAATCTGGCGCACCAAGGGACATTTCTAGCGCACCAAATCACTATCCTGGCAGCACCAGCGCGCACCACAGCACGATCCTGGCAACACCAATTTTTCCTGCCCTGCCCTCCGCGAGGGCAGGGCAGCATCCTGTGCACCAAGGCACCATTCTGGCGCACCATGGCAAGAAATTGGCAGCATCAGCACGCACCGTGGCACATTTCTGGCGCACCAATTTTTCCTGCCCTGCCCTCCGCGCGGGCAGGGCAGGGCAGCGTTCTGCGCACCAAGCCGCACCAAGCCGCACCAAGCAAGCACCAACACGCACCAAATCCTGCCCTGCCCTCCACAAGGGCAGGGCAGCCTCCTGGGAGCTATTATTTTTGGGCCGAAAATTCAATTAAAACTCCAATTTAATTCATTTCTTCACCAAATCAAAAGCCCATCCAAATCCCAAAAACCAAGAATAGAAAGTGTATAAATAGGAGCTAGTTTGATGTAATTAGGACCTTTTGCTTAGCTTTTGAATTTTGCACTTCCTTTAAGCTTTGAATTTTATTTTTGCACTTTGGAACTTCTCTTGGTGTCTTCACTGAGATTTCAGAGAATTGGGGAGGAGAATTGATCTCTCTTCTTCCTCATTCTTGCTTGGGCCTTCTCAATTTCCTTGTTTTGAGTTTTGGGTGTGAAGAATTGAGGAAATTCTGTCTCAATCTCCATTCAAAATCTCTTTAATTTCTCTTATGCATAATTGAATTCAATTTCGTTTCCTTTACTGTTTCTTCTTCAATTTCTTGTCAATTGCTTTGAGAACTTGGATCTAGGAAGGTAATTGAGATCTAGGCTCTACTACCTAGTCTCTTGAACCCTGAGATCCTAATTTACTTTTGGTTCTTCTGTGAACCTTGCTGCACTTTAATTTCAATTTCTGTTTGAATCCTCATTGCTTTCAATTCAATTTCTGCTCTATTAATTGTGGCAATTAAATTTCTCTTTGTTTAGATATTATTAAATGTTTCTTATTTAAATAATAAAACTAAAATAAAGTCCAACAATATCTAATAAACAATGGATCTATAAATTTATTATTTTTTTTATTTTTAAACTAAAAATATATTTTTTCTAATTGTAAAAAATTAAGAAATTCCAAACATATCCAAAAAAATAAAGAAATTAAAATTTTAAATTTTTTAAATTAATTTATTCTTAATTTGTGAACAAGTGCACCAAAAAAAAGTCAACTTTCTAGGTGTAGTATTATCCGGTGAATAAAAAATAAAAAATATTTTTAAAAAAATTAAAATTTTTTAAAAAATAAAATTTTTTATTTTTGGATTTTTAAATTATATTATTAAATGTTTTTTATTTAAATAATAAAAATAAAATAAATACCAACAATATCTATTAAACAACAGATCTGTAAATTTATTATTTTTAATTTTTAAACTAAAAATATGTTTTTTCTAATTGTAAAAAATTAAGAAATTCCAAAAATATTCAACAAAATAAAAAATTTTAATTTTAATTTTTTAAATTAATTTATTCTTAATTTGTGAACAATTCCAGCAAAAAAGTCAACTATCTGCGTGTAGCATTATCCGGTGAATAAAAAATAAAAAATATTTTTAAAAGAAATTAAAAATTTTAAAAAATTAATTTTTTTATTTTTGAATTTTTAAATTATATTATTAAATGTTTTTTATTTAAATAATAAAAATAAAATAAAGACCAACAATATCTATTAAACAACAGATCTGTAAATTTATTATTTTTAATTTTTAAACTAAAAATATGTTTTTTCTAAATGTAAAAAATTAAGAAATTCCAAAAATATCCAAAAAAATAAAAAATTTTAATTTTAATTTTTTAAATTAATTTATTCTTAATTTGTGAACAATTGCAGCAAAAAATTCAACTATCTGCGTGTAGCATTATCCGGTGAATAAAAAATAAAAAATATTTTAAAAAAAGCTAAAAATTTTAAAAAATTAAATTTTTTATTTTTGAATTTTTAAATTATATTATTAAATATTTTTTATTTAAATAATAAAAATAAAATAATGTCCAGTAATATCCAGTAAACAACAGATCTATAAACTTAATTTTTTAATTTTTAAAATAAAAAATATTTTTTCAAGTTGTAAAAAATTTAAAAATTCCAAAAATATCCAAAAAATAAAAACATTAAAATTCTAAATTTTTTAAATTAATTTATTCTTAATTTCTGAACAAGTGTAGCAAAAAAAAGTCAACTGTCTCGGTGTAGCATTATCCGGTGAATAAAAAAATATTTTTAAAAAATTTAAAAATTAAAAAAAAATAATTTTTTAAATTTTTAAATTATATTATTAAATATTTTTATTTTAATAATAAAAATAAAATAAAGTCCAGTAATATCTAGCAAACAACAAACCTATAAATTTATTATTTTTTTAATTTTTAAAATAAAAATATTTTTTCTAATTGTAAAAAATTAAAAAATTCCAAAAATATCCAAAAAATAAAAAAATTAAAATTCTAAATTTTTTAAATTAATTTATTCTTAATTTCTAAACAAGTGCTGCAAAAAAAAGTCAACTGTCTAGGTGTAGCATTATCCGGTGAATAAAAAAATAAAAAATATTTTTAAAAGATAAAAAATTTTAAAAAACTAAATTTTTTATTTTTGAATTTTAAAATTATCTTATGAAATGTTTTTTATTTAAATAATAAAAATAAAATAAAGTCCAACAATATCTAATAAACAACAGATGTGTAAATTTATTATTTTTTATTTTTAAACTAAAAATATATTTTTTCTAATTGTAAAAAATTAAGAAATTCCAAAAATATCCAAAAAAATAAAAAATTTTAAATTTAATTTTTTAAATTAATTTATTCTTAATTTGTGAACAATTGCAGCAAAAAAAGACAACTATCTGGGTGTAGCATTATCCGGTGAATAAAAAATAAAAAATATTTTTAAAAAAATTAAAAATTTAAAAAAAATTTTTATTTTTGAATTTTTACATTATATTATTAAATATTTTTTTACTTAAAAAATAAAAATAAAATAAAGTCCAGCAATATCCAGAAAACAACAGATCTATAAATTTAACTTTTTAATTTTTAAAATAAAAAATATTTTTTCAAATTGTAAAAAATTAAAAAATTCCAAAAATATCTAAAAAATAAAAAATTAAAATTCTAAATTTTTTAAATTAATTTATTCTTAATTTCTGAACAGGTGCAGCAAAAAAAGTCAACTGTCTTGGTGTAGCATTATCCGGTGAATAAAAAAATAAAAAATATATTTAAGAAAATAAAAAATTAAAAAAATAAAATTTTTTGTTTTTGAATTTTTATATTATATTATTAAATGTTTCTTATTTAAATAATAAAACTAAAATAAAGTCCAACAATATCTAATAAACAATGGATCTATAAATTTATTATTTTTTTTTTAAACTAAAAATATATTTTTTCTAATTGTAAAAAATTAAGAAATTCCAAACATATCCAAAAAAATAAAGAAATTAAAATTTTAAATTTTTTAAATTAATTTATTCTTAATTTGTGAACAAGTGCAGCAAAAAAAAGTCAACTTTCTAGGTGTAGTATTATCCAGTGAATAAAAAATAAAAAATATTTTTAAAAAAATTAAAATTTTTAAAAAATAAAATTTTTTATTTTTGGATTTTTAAATTATATTATTAAATGTTTTTTATTTAAATAATAAAAATAAAATAAAGACCAACAATATCTATTAAACAACAGATCTGTAAATTTATTATTTTTAATTTTTAAACTAAAAATATGTTTTTTCTAATTGTAAAAAATTAAGAAATTCCAAAAATATCCAACAAAATAAAAAATTTTAATTTTAATTTTTTAAATTAATTTATTCTTAATTTGTGAACAATTGCAGCAAAAAACACAACTATCTGGGTGTAGCATTATCCGGTGAATAAAAAATAAAAAATATTTTTAAAAAAATTAAAATTTAAAAAAAAATTTATTTTTGAATTTTTTACATTATATTATTAAATATTTTTTTACTTAAAAAATAAAAATAAAATAAAGTCCAGCAATATCCAGAAAACAACAGATCTATAAATTTAACTTTTTAATTTTTAAAATAAAAAATATTTTTTCAAATTGTAAAAAATTAAAAAATTCCAAAAATATCCAAAAAATAAAAAAATTTAAATTTAAATTTTTTAAATTAATTTATTCTTAATTTCTGAACAGGTGCAGCAAAAAAAAGTCAACTGTCTTGGTGTAGCATTATCCGGTGAATAAAAAAATAAAAAATATTTTTAAAAAAATAAAAAATTTTAAAAAATTAAATTTTTTATTTTTGAATTTTTAAATTATATTATTAAATATTTTTTATTTAAATAATAAAAATAAAATAATGTCCAGTAATATCCAGTAAAGAACAGATCTATAAGCTTAATTTTTTAATTTTTAAAATAAAAAATATTTTTTCAAGTTGTAAAAAATTAAAAATTCCAAAAATATCCAAAAAATAAAAACATTAAAATTCTAAATTTTTTAAATTAATTTATTCTTAATTTCTGAACAAGTGTAGCAAAAAAAGTCAACTGTCTCGGTGTAGCATTATCCGGTGAATAAAAAAATATTTTTAAAAAATTAAAAATTAAAAAAAATAATTTTTTAAATTTTTAAATTATAATATTAAATATTTTTATTTAATAATAAAAACAAAATAAAGTCCAGTAATATCTAGAAACAACAAACCTATAAATTTATTATTTTTTTATTTTAAATAAAAAATATTTTTTCTAATTGTAAAAAATTAAAAAATTCCAAAAATATCCAAAAAATAAAAAATTAAAATTCTAAATTTTTTAAATTAATTTATTCTTAATTTCTAAACAAGTGCTGCAAAAAAAGTCAACTGTCTAGGTGTAGCATTATCCGTGAATAAAAAAATAAAAAATATTTTTAAAAGATAAAAAATTTTAAAAAACTAAATTTTTATTTTGAATTTTAAAATTATCTTATGAAATGTTTTTTATTTAAATAATAAAAATAAAATAAAGTCCACAATATCTAATAAATAACAGATGTGTAAATTTATTATTTTTTATTTTTAAACTAAAAATATATTTTTCTAATTGTAAAAATAAAAATTCCAAAAATATCCAAAAAATAAAAAAATTAATTTTAATTTTTTAAATTAATTTATTCTTAATTTGTGAACAATTGCAGCAAAAAAAGACAACTATCTCGTGTAGCATTATCGGTGAATAAAAATAAAAA